>NW_022196894.1:80731277-80764199 GCF_008632895.1 Mastomys coucha
AAGAAGAAGAAGAAGAAGAAGAAGAAGAAGAAGAAGAAGCAGCAGCAGCAGCAGCAGCAGCAGCTAGGTTCTTATGCATAAGTTTGCCTTGAGTCTGAGAAAATGACCTGGACTTGACTTGAATGTTGAGCAATATGGAAAGTATTAAGTGTATGGAAACTCTTAGAGTGAACTGAATGCATTTATTACGATAAGAATAACTTGAGTTCTGTTCGGGATACTTTGGAAATGTTGTGGTTTGGATTTCAAATATTTTTCCAATAGTTTATATATTAAGGTAATATTCACCAGCTGATGGTAACTGTTCTTTGACTTTGTAAAACACCATACATCTTTCAGTTGTTTATGTAACTGATATGTTTACAAAAAGTGTTCTTTGCTGGACACTATTAAACATTCTTCTGTGCATAGTAACAATAAACAAGACAAACTCATGTGATCCACAATGAGGATCTAGGGTGGAAGGTAGGTAATTGTCAAGTGTGTGAAGAAACATTAACTTAGAAATAGTTTTAAGTGCTGTGATGGAAAATAATCATAACTCTGGGAGGAAACAGAACTAGGGAACAATACGGATGTAGTATGGAGTAAATAACAGTATTTCTCTCAGAGTGTATTGAGTAACCAAAACATGGAAGAAATGGAAAAACAAGCATGGCAAGTAGATGCTTGAAAACAGTAGACAGAATGGAAACTTGAAATGCTAAGGGAGGATGAAGACGAATGTAGAAATGGATAAAAGAAAAGATGAGCATCTCATGGAATGAAAGTTTTAAAACACCCCCCTTTTCTCCTTGAAAATTCTAGAACACTTTTAAGCAACAGAATGATATCTCTGAATATTCTCTATCAGAAGATGGTCACATATATGACAAGTAGAATGTGTATGTTGTATAGGAAGACAATGATTCCACCAGTATAATATGCAGGCATATAACATTAAAACAAATTTTTAAAATTGACTCTAAATCTAGAAAGAATGTATAAGAGTATCTGAGCTGAATAATAGACATGCCAAAATTTTTCCATATATGTATTGATCAAATGTCTCTTTTGAATAGACATATTGTCATCAAGCAAAGTGTGAGCAGAGATCTTAATTATTCACCTCACCAATAATATATATATAATTCTTACTTGAGAGAATAGTAAAATTCTGATGCTCAGAGGGATATTCTATATTTGTGTAAAGTACTTATATAGAGAGGTTGAAAATATATTCAAATGCAAATAAATGTGCATTGTCGTCACAACATATTGAGCCTTATTCATATAGGCCTTGTGAATATTTTAACCTTATATATGGAATTTATGAGCATTTTTATGTTCTTCTGAAGATCAAGGATTACACTTGAACTCATTTAAAATAACTTTCAACTGACTTTCTTTCCATACCAATAACTTTATCCTGGTAATAAAATTTTATTATCAATCATTCCTAGTTTTTATATTTACCCTTTAAAAATAGTTTCATAAAGCATGAACAACCTTTATTTTTATATACCAATGTGCTCCTTAAGTGTACATCCTAAGTTTATCTTAAGTTTGAAAAAAGATCTAAATATCTAATTTTATGTCACCCAGATACTAAAATTTTAAAAATCATGAAGAAAGTAAAAATTATTACAATTATTGTACTAATAAAGTATGAAGATTTGAATATAGAACATGTCAAGATCTAAAGCCTGATTGAGTCTTTACCTCAGTAGCTCTGAAAAACTGCTTAACAAAAACATGGACAAGATCAGCTCTCTCCACATTAAACCTAACCTCCCTGTTCTTTGCATGTTGATTTCTGTCAAGTGACCAGCGAGAAATTGAAGGATTGACTTTCTGAGAACAAACTACATCCAAAAATCTATATTACGACAGGACACCACAATAATATATATTTATACTGAGCAAATAAATGTACTATTTCAGATGTCTTTAAAGTTCTCTCCTGAGCCCTAATATTTCAATTACTAGGTTATTTCTTCTTTCAACCAACTCGTTTTTATTTTCATTTGTTTTTGATGCTAACACCTTTTTTTATTGGATATTTTATTTATGTATGTATCAAATGTTATACTCTTTCCCAGTTTTGCCTCTGCAAACCCCCTATCCCATTCCCTCTCCCCATGTTTCTATGAGGCTCAGGATTTATCCCTCAATTCAGTACAGTTATCAAAATGCCTATACCAAGATTCATGTAATACTGTGTAAAACAAAGTAGACACACTGTAAGAAAAATATGATAGTAGGAATATAGAGGAATGCTTCATGTAGTTTTAAGTTATGTAAAATGGTCACATGATTTTTACATTTATCTTACATTTTAACCAATCTCCAAGTAAACTTTTAAAGCTAAAAGTGAAAAATGATTTTTTCTTATGTTTATTTTTGATAACTTCTCATTAGCAAAACAATTATGATAGCCTTTAAAATGATCTCTTAGTGTATTGGAATTATCAATGAAACAAATGGACACACAATTCAACAGATGGACAGGGTAGTACTGTCACTACCTTGGCAGCTGAGATTATTTAAACTTAAAGAAGATAAAGTATTTACAACTTCCATGACCGGAGACTTTGAGCATGCTAACTTTGGTATTTTCATCTCAATATTTTATTCTAGAATATGTAACTAACAAGTTTTGTATAATTGTGCTTTTCTCAAATATTTCATTAAAAGCTTTTTGTGACATTCATAATCTATAACTAATAAATACAACCAAGGAGATAATTATCATATGCTGTTTTTCTGAGATGGTTATGAGGATAAATACATTGTGTGCATATTGTCTTGTTTCTGTTCTGCATCGTATTCAAATTTAAGAATGTATAGGTAAACTGTTGCATCTCCCCTTCAGCTCAGCCTTTGGATTCTGGTGGTTTTTGCTTGAGGCTGTCACCTGGGGAGCCAAGACAAAGGCCCTCTGCAGACTGTCAGTCTGTCTCTGAAGAAAGCTGCTGGAAAAGTCCACGTTGTGATACAACAACGCCCATTGATATCATTATAAATGTTATTGAGGCAGTTCTTCTCTTATGTAATCTTCAATAAGGATAAAAATTTAAACACAGTGGTAAATTATCACTGTATCAGTTTTAGAATTAAGAAATATTTAAATTTAAAGAATGAAAATTTTATGGATATTAACAATTTTCAACATGACAACCAGCTAAATTTCACTAGTACAAGCTCTATATAAGTACATATCATTGTCCATAAATATGTAAACTTTGGGAACACTTTATGCTTTCCTACATTAGTCTTCAATTTTCTAATAAACTTGTGCATGATGAACCCCAGTATATATTTTTAGTCAGGTTAGATATACCTGAGCATAACAAGGCAAGCTAAATTTTACTCCTATATAAACTTGTCTATGTGTAAATTATATTTGATTATTTCTGTATTGTCTCACAAAATCACTATCAATTTCTTTGTTTATATTCTTTGGTCTTGTTTCTCCTCTTAATCCTTTTAATTAGAATCACCCTACTAACATGATCACTGTATGGGGAAAACTTCACTTTCTTCTGCATTATCCTGAAGTAGAAAGCATAAGTCCCATGGAGATATGCTGTCAACTCCCTTATACTGAGATGATAAAACTAAAATATAAAAGTCATTTTGATTAATTGTGTACAATACAGTACTTGAATAAATCATACATCATCATTTTATACATATTTATCAAAGTTGATTCCTTTAGCTAGACTTTGATGTTGGTATTAAACTAATGCTTAATCAACATGGAAATCTATCCATATGAGTAATATAACTGTCTTGTTTTAAAGGGCTTTCTAGATTGATGATGTCTTTTAACTTGTACTGAATGTATAAATTGATGCACAGCTGTACCTTTTTTTATTTACAATTCAGATAAAGTATATTTTTCTATAAATACTAGACATTTACTAAACCATTGGCAGCTTTATTATTGGTCTAACATCTTAGTCTCATCAAAAAATTCTGAGTACGTTTAGATCATTCTTTATGCAATAAAGTCAATATCCTTCTACGCTGTAGATACATTTGTTAAATACACAGGAGAAAGAATAAATTTTACCCTTGTGGCCCACTTCCAGAAGTGTCCTTTCCATAGCCCAACAAGGAACATTATTCTTTATACTGAACACTGTGTGACTGATTAGTGAATATTGTGATTTTATTGTTATTGATACTGTGTTTATTCCCTTGGAAACATCACAGCAGAGCTCAATTTTCTTTTACTCTTAGAATTATATTTTTAAAATTCAATCGTAACATTACCATCTGGATCTTTCAATGGCAATGTTACAGGTACAAATTACTCCCTTTAATAGACATACTTTAAATTCAACTGTATGTGGTATATTTTGATACTCTCTCTACAAGATTGTTTCTGATTATTTAGAACATACACATTCATGCATTTAGTATTATCTGTCTGAAAAAACATTAATCAGTGAACAAGTGCAAAACTTGAACAAATATTAACCTTATACATTGTGCTCTTTATTTTTTCAGATGATGATTTTTTTTGAAGACTCATTTTGAGTCACTGATTACACATTTAAATAAAATAACAGGGTATAAAAATTTCTTGTGACAATTAGGAGACAATAAGTTAGCAAAGTGGATATACAATACAAAATTTTTCCTATGAGACATCTGTGAAGGTTGGTGCTAGAAAAGCAATGTCAATACGGCCACTTGAGGAGTAGAAATATTTCTGAGTGTTGCCTAGAAGTTTCCTCTTAGATTGAAACATTCTATCCTGTAGAGAAACTCCAGAACACAGGAAGTAACAAATGAAAATATCAGCAGGAAGTCCTTGAAATTGAACAAATTTACTAAACTCTCTTCCTTCTCAAGTGTGTATATGAAATAAAGACTGATGAGGCTAAGTCTCAAAGGAGTCCAGCTGCAACAAAGACTCTGAGATAAACCTACTTCTTGAAGGACGCAGGGAAGAGCTAAACTGTGTACAAGAAACAAAGGCCAGATGAGTTGCCTGTATGAGGTTCATACCAGCTGAGGTATTTGGAAAGGATCGATCCTCTTCAACCTGTCGAGCTGCCTGTAGACTGTTCAGTGTGGTCCACAGTCTCACCTACTCTGCACTGAGCTTCCATTATGTAGATGCCTTTCAGTCATTCCTTCTCCCAGGAATAAGCCCTCACCAATATTCCTCTAAGTAAACACAATAAACTTATTGTTTCACCCCTTTGAGTATGCTGTTATCTGTACTGTAGTCTGTAAAAGGAATCTCTGTTTAGAGTGAGTAGATATTTCTTCGTTCCATCATTCCAGTAATAACCTATAACATAGGAGGGAGACAGCCCAGTCAGTACACAATGAACATACTGTCTGAACTTACAGATTTATGTTTGTGGAAAAATGATGTCCATTATAAAATGTTGAGTCAAAAAATTCTGTGATTGAAGTATATGTTTAAAAGCTATTATGTTTTGTATACTGAAAATAAACCATCACAGGGAGAGATGAAAAATGAAAAAAAAATTAGGTGACCATTACAGTAACATGATTGATTATAGAGTTTTATCCTGGGGAGACTTGGTTTTAATAATAAAATGTCATTCTTGTTCTAAGATTGTAAAAGAAACAACTCTCATTTTCTAGCAGAATTTGTTTCAAAGTTTATAACTATGACAATTACCTTAGGAACTTGTGAACCCTCACATTTTGAGCCCTTTGCGAATAGGAAACTTCTCTTGAAGACTGCAACATTGTTAAAATAGTGAGAGTGTGATGATAAAATGAAAATTATAATGAAACAGCATTGAAAGAGCTTTCCATAAGAAAGTAAGGAGATACTGGGGCATAGAACCTTCACAGGTCTGAGGTCCTCTCCTCCTATTGATGATCGAATTTGCAATCCTCTACTATACACATGCTGCCAGAACAATCAGACCCCTCCATGAGCAGTCCTTGGTTGGTGTTTGAGACCCTGGGAGCTCTGAGGGTACTAGTTAGTTCATATTGTTGTTCATCCTAAGGGGCTGCAAATCCCTCAGCTCCATTGGTCCTTTCTCTAACTCCTTCATTGAGGACCTTGTACTCAGTTCAACGGATGGCTGTGAGCCTCTACATCTGTATTAGTCAGGTACTGTCAGAGCCTCTCAGGAGATAGCTATATTTAGGCTGGCTTGCCCTTCCTTTGGTCTCTGCTCCACAGTTAATCTCTGCAACTCCTTCCGTGGGTATTTGGTTCCCCCTTTTAAGAAGAAGTGAAATGTCCACCTTTTGGTCTTCCTTCTTCTTGAGTTCCTTGTGGTTTGTGAGAGAGGGTGGGGTGGCAGGCATGGGGAGGGAGAGGCAAAAGGGGTCTGTTTTTGTCGTTTTTGTTTGTTTCTTTGTTTTTTGGAGGGGAAACTGGGAAAGGAGAAATTTACACGTAAATAAAGAAAATATCTAATAATAAAAAAAAGAAAGTAAGGAGACAATTAGTTAAATAGATTTATAGATAATTTCAACATAAAAACTAATGTACCAGGAATGTGAACATACATTTCTATAAGTTTTGGCACAAATACTTAGAATAATCAGAACTAGAAAATTGTACTATGTCTCCAAACTCAAAATGTATATGTCTCATGTTTTATAGACTACTCCATCCTATTTAGATATTCTTTAGTTTATCCTCTATTAGTTAGTTTCTATCTCAAAATAATTTTTATGTGTTCACTTTTTTCCTATTATCATTAGGATACTGGTCCAGAAGCAACTGAACAATGGCTGTAGATGCAAGAATGGGATGTAGGGGGAGAGTGATCAGGATCTCAGGATTACTATATCTAAATAGAAAATGTAAGACCAGCCTGATAGGAGCTTAAGACCATGGTGTCTGGCATGAGCGACATGGGACCACATCTCAAAAATAAGATTAAAAATAAACAAGAATATAAAATAATAAACAAAACTGAGCAGTAGAGGAAAAAAAATTGTCAGTGGAGTAAAACAAGGCAAGAAGAAGTAGAGATCATAATATGAAAACCAAAATAAAAAGTAAAGTTTAGGAAGAATAATCCCCAAGAGTTTAACAAATTGCTTGCATATTCACCAAGTACAGATAGTCATGTAGCATGTGCCCATTTGTCTTAATTATATGAAGGGGAAAACTGATAATTAGTAGTCAGCAAGTATCAGACAAAGAAAGACAAATTTGTAGCATCTGATGAAGAAGTAAATTAGTTCATAAGAAGTAGGTCAGCTGATTTCATCTATTTATTTTCCTTAGATGGTCAAGATGTACAATGAACTGGAAACCTCAAAACATTCTGGTCCAGGTCCTTGTTTTATGTGATAAGTTAGATGGACACAGTAGAAAAGCAAGGAAAATATCCATTCAGTAGAAAAAAAGTTGAGAAAGTGAAAGTTGAAATACTGGAGATTTTGTAGATGGCTTTTTGGATGAAGACAGAATTGGTAGTAGTTGATATTTATATTTGTGATGAGAGCAGAGTGGGCCATTTAAATTTTTGAGACAATTGAAGTGCATAATAACTAAGAGAACCATACCTTGGATGTAGTAAGAAAAAGTTGTATTTTATTTTATTTTTATTTTATTTATTTATTTATTTATTTATTTATTTATGGATTTTCCGAGACAGGGTTTCTCTATGTAGCCCTGGCTATCCTGGAACTCACTCTGTAGACCAGGCTGACCTCTAATTCAGAAATCTACCTGCCTCTGCTTCCCAAGTACTAGGGTTAAAGACGTGCACCACCACTGCCTGGTGAAAAAAATTTTTACTACAAAATAAAAAAGGAAGTATTTTCAACAAATGGGACTGGTCTAACTGGCTATATGTATGTAGAAGAATGAAAATAGAACCATTTATACACCCTACACAAACCTCAAGTCCAAGTGGACCAAAAACTTCAATATAAAGCCAGACACACTAAATTGAAAAGAAGAAAAAGTGGGAAGTGCCTTGAACACATTGACAAAGGGGACAACTTCCTGAAGAGAACACTAACGGCTCAGGTCCTAGGATCAACAATTAATAGGATCAACAATAAAACCTCATGAAACTTGTAAAGCTTTTGCAAGGTTAAGGACACCATCAATAGCATAAAATTGCAGCCTAGAGATTGAGAAAAGATCTTCACCAACCCTACATCTAACAGAAGACTAATATCTAAGTACATAAAGAACTCAAGAAACTAGATACCAACAAACCAAAAAATGGGGCACAGAGCTAAATAGAGAATTCTCAACAGAGGAATCTCCAATGGCTGATAATCATTTAAAGAAGCATTCAATATTCTTTGTCATCAGGGAAATCAGGAAACAACTTAAAGATTATGCCTTACATGCACCAGAATGGCTAAGATAAAAAACTCAAGAGACATCACATGCTGGCAAGGGGAACATTCATGCATTGCTAGTCGGAATGCCAACCTGTATAAATACTTTAACAATCAATTTGGTGGTTTCTCAGAAATTTGGAAGGGTTCTCTTACAAGACCCAGCTGAACCACTTCTGGGAATATAAACAAAAGATGCCCTAGTGGACCACAAGATCAATTGTTCAACTATGTTCATAGCGGTTTTATTCATACAGGCCAGGAAATAGAAATAAATTAGATGACCCTCAACTGAAGAATGGATAAAGAAAATGTGGTACATTTATACAATGACTTCTATTCAGCTACTAAATACAAGGACATCATGAAATTTTCAGGCAAATAGATGGAATTAAAAAATATCATCTTGAGTGAGGTAACCCAGACCCAAAAGGACATTAATGGTGTGTACTTATAAATTTCTAGCTTATAAATTAGCTAGAAAGTACAGGAAAACCATGCTTTAATCCACAGATCTAAAGAAACTGAGTAATAAGGAAGGCCCAAAGGACTATGCATGAATCTCACTCAGAAGTATTAATAAATAATGCAAAGGAGATGGATAAACAGTGGTACTTGAGTGGGGCAGGGCAGGAAGAAGGGGATCTGGGATAATGATCATGTATACAGAGAAATAAAGCAGGAGAGGACTGGGAAAGAAAACATAAAACAGTGGGCTTATTTCTGAGACTAGCTAGTGATCTGGAACTGTGGAGGCTCCTGGTAGTCTTTAGGGTTACCCTAGGTGAGATTCCTAGCAACAAAGGATATGGAGATTGAAACTGCCATATCCTATAGTCAGACAAGTGTACCACTGAAGGGAGGGAGACATCAATTCCATCACAAAATCTTCAAACCAAAATTTGTCCTCTCTACAAGATTAACAGGAATAAAAATGGAGCAGAAACAAAGAAATGTCAACCAGTGACTGACCCAACTTGAGAAATTTCTCCTGGGAAAAAGCCAGCCTCTGACACTATTAATGACACTCTGCTACTCTTGCAGACAGGAACCTAGCATAATTGTCTCCTCAGAGTGTTCGTCCAGCATCAGAGAGAAACAGATTCAGAGATCCAGAGCTAAACATTAGATGTAGTTCTAGGAGACTTGTGAAAGAGTGGAGGATAGTACTGAATGATCCTGGGGAGGGCCAAGGACACCACAAGAAGACCTATAGAATCAAATAACTTGGATCCATGAGGACTCAAAACACTGAATCCACCAATCAAATACAGGGGCTGAACCAAAGCGCCCTATGCACTTGTAGCAGATATAAAGCTTAGTTGTCATGTGGGTCACCTTACTATTGGAGCAAAGACTATAGCTGACTCTGTTGCCTGCCACTGGATCCCCTTTCCCTAGCTGGACTGCTTTGTTTGTCCTTAGTGGGAGAGGATGTGCCTATTCCTCAAAGGAGGGTTCCCTTCTATGAAAAGGGAGGGGGTAATGCAGAGAGATGTTTGTGAGGATGAGACCGGGAGAAGAGAAAGGAATGGGTATTTGCAATAGGGATGCAAACTGAATAAATAAATAAATAAATAAATCAGAGAGACACAAGCATATACATTAAGAAAGGCTTGATATCCATCCGGAAACCACTCCAAGTTGAGATCTACCCCATGCACAGACACCAAACTGTTGCTGATACCAAGATGTGCTTGTAGACAGGAGCCTGACATGGCTGTCCTTTGAGAGGCTCTACCAGCACCTCATTGAGACAAATGCAGATATTTGAACCATTGAACCGAGGTCAGGGACCCCTATGGAAGAGTTAGGGGAAGGACTGAAGGAACTGAAGGGAATGACAATACTATCAGAAGACCTACAGTATCAATTAACTGAACCCTTCAGAACTCTCAGGGACTAAGCCACTAACCAAAGAGGATATATGGGCTGGTCTATGGCTCCCACAACATATGTAGCAGAGGACTGCCTTGTCTGGCCTCAGTGGGAGGGTAGGCCCTTGGTCCTGTGGAGGCTTGAAGCCCCAGAGAAAAGGGGATGCTAGAGGGGTGAGGTAGGAGTGAGTGTTGGGTGGGCAGGAAACCTTTTAGAGGCAGAGGGGAAAGTTATGGCATGGGGAGGGGGTGTTATGGAGGGGAGACCTGGAAGGGGAATAACATTTGAAATGTAAATAAATAATAAAAAAGGAAAAAATTCATGTTAAAAAAGAAAGGATTGATATCAATTACATTTAGAAAGAAATATTTTAAAAATGATGAAAAGTGTTTCTAAAGTACCTGAATAACCATAAAATAAGAAAATATACTGTAGTTTATCAGTAAGGCTGAATTAAAACAAAGGTGTATATAAGCTTTATCTCTAAATCTTCCAGAAGCTTGCCATTTGTAAACCAATAAAATTCTTCAATGATCATGTTTTGTACATTATGATATCCTCATTTTTAATTATTTTGAAAACATAAATTCAGTATAAGGCAACTTCATTACATTATTAATACTGTAGTTTGCATCAGTAAATATCTTAGAGCTCCAAGTTTCCTTCAATATTAAATTCAGTTCTATTCTAAAATAATTTTGTTTGAATCCAGCAATGAATACTATAAGAAACGGAGAAAGCCTTGCTAGCCGGGAAGTCAGGAGATATGAAATTTGGCCAATTCACCCAGTATGCTATCTCCTCTTCATTGTTCATGGAAAGATATAAACTTCCCATTCCTTTTAACAATCAAAAGGAAGTAATCTCAGTATTCTAGTGGTCTCATGAAACTTTAAAATTATAGCCAATTTTTGAAAATTTCATTGTGTACAATGTCCTAAAATTATCTTATTGTATATGTTTTTAAAACAAAGGCAGAGAGAGAGAGAGAGAGAGATAGATAGATAGAGAGAGAGAGAGAGAGAGGTAAGTGACTTAAACAGTACACATATCCCACTTTCAAGGAAAATTACAAAGGAGAGAAGAGGAAGATTATCAGAACTAGAATATGGAAGGAGTACTGTGGTGTCGTGGTCCATGCAATAATGAACTCAAAGATGTTGTGGCTACTTGTACAAGGTTTGAACACAATAGACACAAGAGTAGAAGGGGTACAAAAATCAAGTTACAAGTAGGAATGAAAGCATGTAAAAGTCCATGTAATCACCATAACATCATGTATGTACAGAATTTAAAAAAGCAAAGAAGATTAAAATTCTTAAAATGTTCAAAGTGCAACAAAATAAAATATGACTCTATTAGAGCTCATACATTTACCAAGTATTTGTCTTTTTTATATCAACACTTGAACATTACTTTAATGAGAAAAGAAAAATAAGTTTTTCTTACAAACCAAAGAAGTAAGTTTTTGAATATACACATAACTGATTCTAGTGTTAGTATATTTAAGGAGATAATTGTTTAAGTTAAGCATTTACAAGCTAAGCCCCAAACTTACACTATTTAGTTATATTACTTGATATTTTCCCCCCTCTGCATATTCTGAATGCTTCTTTTTTCCTAAAAACTACATACAGTATCATAGCCTTTTAACAAAATCACACATGTTATTTATGCGAGGATCTAGGAATGTAGTGGGAAAGATGACAGAATAACAAATCCCCAGATAGTTGTTAATGCTTTAATAGTGTTGTTAATACTAATGCTTTGGGGAGTCTGGCAAGACTGGTTTGAAAAATAGTTTAATCATATGTCTGTAGGGTCTAAAGCTTCATCTAATAACCTACAACTTCCGTACTGTAATCTGCAGACCATAATATCCACAAGTTAAAGCTAAAAACAAATGAACAATTATAGGGACCTCAATGAACTCATTTCAGTGCTGAAGAACAAGCCAAAGTCTTGGTTAAGTGCTTTTAGCATGTCCAGTGTTTCAGAAAGTACTTGTCATCCATGGAATTTTCCTGCATTTGACTTAATGTTATCTACCACTTTTTCAAAATTACCATTTGTATTTTGAGTGATTTATCCTGGAGATTATTGGTTTTTTTTTAACTGTTTGTCAAATCAACATTAAAATAATACCATATAAATTTCAGTGAAGATTAGTAGTAAGCAGAAGGCAATTTAGTTCATCCTCACATAGGGTTTCATTTGATTTTCATAGAAAAATCAATTTTCATTTATACCTCCATGGTGTCTGCACCAAGTATTTGATTAACTCTTAGAAATCTTCACATGCCTTGCCAGCATTGATATGTTGTTCTCCTCTCTTTATTCTGCATGGTTGAGCTTGGCTGGGCCAGGGAAAGATTCCTTCACAGAAATTATTATGTACAACAATGATGCAATTGTCCTCCCTCAAGATAATAATCCATTGGATAAACACAATTCTTTGTCCTTACTATATAACTGATTTTGAAACATGAGCTGATTTTATAACTTGTTTTTCAACTCCTTCTACATTACCAACATCAGCATTGGGTTTGACTATGTAAATGATCCAATATTCCACTAAATACACTGTAAGAATAAAATTATATTTATTGATGCATAAGTGCTGTTTAAGAGTTTAGCACCCTTCTTGCTTTCTCCAGGGCCAATAACTGACCATGGGTATTATACTGCCTGTTTTCCACTTAGCCTATTTTATTTTCTGATGCAGTAACATTTTCTATAGTTTTCCATGAAAAATTATTTTCCCTTTACATATATTACCTTTATCTCCTTTTGGCTTCATTTGTTCCTTCTAGTTTCCCATTCTTTATGGCCATTTTGAATGAGGATTTTGGTTTCTCTATATTTTAGCTATCTTTCTGTCTCTAACAGTTATTTTTATATTCTTAATGAAGGCAAGAACTTTCCATCATTCTTGTTTCATAAGATATTCTACCAAATAATTCAGAGTTGTATGAACCTAATTTTCTATTACAATGGAATGAATATACAGGTCACTTCTGTCCATGGCTTTTGACAGTTTAAAGTTTAAGCTCAAAGCTACAATTATCTTAAATTTCAGTGATGGCTTCTAAATTTTTATGCTTACTGGCCACTTATTAAAATACACTAATTTTTAATACTTTCAATTATTTGTTCTAATGAGTTACCATTTGATCTTTGAGAGTTTAGCATGTGTTTTTATAATACTCATCTCTCTCCCTATTATTCTCAGATATTCCTTTCCCAACTCATTCAACTCTCCTCTTAGTACACAATCAAGATCAATTTATGAGGCCAGAATATTTTGGCTGTGTGGGATTACAGTGGAGCATGATCAATTTACTCATTTTGTTTTCACATACTCTCTCTCTTTTAGGACTGGTTACCAGAATAAAAACTGACTGTGGCATTCTGCTATGGAACAAGAATAAAGTGTAATGCATGATTTAAATATAAGTGTCTCCCTGAATTTATCTCTGAAACAATAAATCCAGTTGTAGTGCTGTCAGGAGTTGAATGCCTTGGGAAGTAATTAGGGCTTGAGGACAAGATTCTTACTAGAAATAGCATATTGTAGTCAATGGACCATGAGCACCACAAAGCAAAGAGATGAAAATTCTGAAATAAAGTTGATGCCAACCTAGACTACTTTATTAAGTTAAACTATCCATCATAATTTAAAAAGATGTAAGCTTATATCTTAATAAGTTCACGTCTTTTGAACTAGGGGAAAACCAAAGAAGCAAATGTCATAGTGCTAAAAAATAAATAAATAAATAAATAAATAAATAAAAATAAATAAAATAAAAGCACCAAAATTGAGTGCTCTCAATTTATTAAGAAATTAAGTGTACAGGGAGGGATCTGTGGCTCCAGAGACATAGACAGCAGAGAATGGCCTTGTCTGACGTCAATAGGAGCAAAGGCCCTTGGTCCTCTAGAGGTTTGATGTCCCAGCATAGGGGAATGCTGGAGGGGTGGGGCAGGAGAGGATGGTGGGGCACCTTCATAGAGACAAGTAGGAGGGAGGAAAGGGAAGTTGTGGGATGGGGGACTTGTGGAGGGGTGACATTTGAGATGTAAACAAATGGAATGATTAATAAAAAAACATAAAATAAATTAAATTAACACCAGAAAAAATGCAAAATTGTGGATCTTAAACAAGACATTATTAAATGACTGAAGAAAACGGAAGCAAATGAAAATGAAAACATGGCATAGAAAAGCATATGAGGGGAAGTTTCAGTTGTAGTATGATGGGATCTTGCTGAGTGTCTGCCTGGCCAGGACAGTCAAGATGGCTGGAGGTAAGGCTGGAAAGGACTCCAGAAAGTCCAAGACAAAGACAGTTACCCACTTGCAGCAAGCCAGCTTACAGTTCCCTGTAGGCCATATGCATTGACACCTGAATTCTAGTACAACTACCCATGGGCATGTAGGTGTAATGCTGTTGTGAACAGTGCAGCCATCCTGGAGTTCCTCACCACAGAGGTTCTTGAGTTGGCAATAAATACACCAAAAGACTTAAAGGTAAAGTATATTAGCCCTCATCACTTGCAATTTCCTATATGTGAAGATGAAGAATTCAGGGTCTGATCAAGGCTACAATTGCTGGTCATCCCACACATCCACAAATCACCAATTGGGAAGAAGGGACAAGAGAAGACTGTCTAGGGATTCCTAGATTCCTTCTTATCCCAGGACTCTAAATATTATTAACAGCTGTCCAGGGTTGGTTATTCCAGTGGTCTGGGTCATTGTGAAAAACACAATTTTGCCTTTTTGTAATTCTATTTGAGTGAAATGGAGGCTTAATTAGCCTTCCTACTAACCACATTTCTGCATTCAAATCTTAACCATATTTAAGTATTACTGTGGCTTCAAATAAGCTATTGATTCTGAAGTAGTGTGTTTTGATTGAGTTGACTGGCTTTTGTTGTTTTTTTTTTTAAACTTGGATTTTAATTGTGCTGCAGAAGTTATAGTAATAAACATTTGGTTTTGTACAGACATTATTTCCACTCTGGTGGATATGCCCAACAAAGGTCATATTGCAAACCAAAAATAAAACAAACAAACAAGAAAACAAAAATGAGGTACCAAGGAAGCAATCTTAGGAAGGATATTTATAGTACTATAGTTCTAAATGCCTATAGAAAAAAAGAGCCCAAATAAATAGATCAGTGATACCTACCCAAGACTAGGAAACAAAAACAAGGAAAAATTCAACAAAAATAAACCAGTGAGTTTTAATTTGTTCATATATGATTTAGAAATATATAGGAATATTGGAGTTGAAACTGTGGCCCTCAGTAAACTGACCTGTGCATCTGGGGCTCCTCCACAGGTGCTAGAGTTGTAAATTACTGGGCTCGTCCTCATCTTCTGTGCAAGTGCGGGAAAAGCTTTTATTGGTTTACCTACTCCATTACAGATATTAGACATGTGTATATTTCATGGTCCAGTTAATTTAATTAGGTTTTCAGATGGTTAGTTTACTTATTACTGCTTTGTATGTGGAGCCTTAGTGACTATATTTGGACTCCTGGCACAGGAGGACATTACCTACTTGAATAAACTTAAGAACATGTGATTTAATCGCAGCAATTTTACGGACTGTTACTTCTCTTGTGACTCTAGATTTTTGTTTTTATTTTCACAGTTGTTCCTTCTCTGTTTCACACACATGCTGAAGCCACTCGGTATCTATTGTGTCTTGGTTGGATGTGACTCAAATAAGGAAAGGGACTATTCACGACCTTACAGAGACCCCCATACTGAGGGATACCTAAGAATCCAGCCTATGTCACATATGAACAGAATCCTGTCATGAAAAATACCATCTGAAAGATGAATCGCTATGAAAAAGAATTAATCAGCGATAATATTTATAGCTGAGGGGTGGAATATCTCTATGTGGACAAACACTTGAGGAGCAAACACGTTCATGATGTTGTGACTAACACAACATAAAGTCAGCAAAGGGAATTCCATTTGGCTGGATTTTATCTTCTTTTATGAAAACAAATCAGGATTCAATTATAATTTAACTTGTGATAAAATGCTATATAAAGCAAGGATACTATCATTTGAACAAAACAGCAGCCTACAGATTGGGAAACGATCTTCATCAACCTTACATCTGTTGACAGAGGACTAATATCCATAATTTACATATAACTCAAGAAGTTAGGACTCTTTTGTGCATTTTATTTTTCTAGTAATGACTGGATTCCCACAGTTAGGGAATGCCACCCACCTTCAGCTCTCACACTTTAGATTGCATTTTCCTACCCCTTGATAGGTATCCCTGCCCTTCCCTAAAGTCAAATACCCAACAGCAGAGGTACAGGGTAAACACAGTCAAGAACTCAGCATTCTGCCTGCCCAAGCAGCATGTTTCACACTCCAGTGGAAGAGCAAGACATGGACCCACAACACATCAACAACCCAAATAACCCAATTAAAAAGTGGGATACAGAACTAAGCACAGAATTCTCAAGAGAGGAATCTCGAGTGGCTAAGAAACTCTTAAAGAAAAGTTCAAAATCCTTACTCATCTGGGAAATACAAATAAAAACAATGCTAAGATTCCCTCTTACACCCATAAGAAAAGCTAAGATAAAAAATTCAAGAGATAGCACATGCTGGCAAGTATATGGGGCAAGGCAAACATTATTCCAATGACAGTTGGAGTGAAAACTTGTACAACAACTTTAGAAATTAATTTACCAGTTTCTCAGAAAACTGGTAATAGTTAACTCAAGACCCAGCTATCCCACACATGGGCATATATCCAAAAGATGCCCTACTATACCATAGGGATACTTGGTCAAGTATGTTTATAGAAGCTTTATTCATAATAGACACAAACTGGAAACGACTTTGATGGTCTGTTTCTTATAATACTGTCTGTGTTCTCTCCCTCTCCCTTTCCCTCTCCCTCCTCTTCCTCCTCTCTCTGTACCCCCTCCTCTCTCCCTTCTTCTATCTCCTTCCTCCCCTCTTTCTCTGTGTCATAGTTGTGCATTCTTATGTATGCATGTGCACATGTTCCACAGTATATGTGAAAACCGGTGGACAATTATATGAATGTGCCTTTAAATTATGATTTATAGTAGTGGTCTTTTTGTTGTTCCTATCACTGTGAATCACACCACATGCTCTCTGTATGCCAGATTCTAACAATTCTCTAGCCCTGGCTCCTGTCTTGCCTTAGGAGTGCTAATATTACAGATGTACAACCTCACTTGGCTGTACAGTGTTTCAGTAATAAAATTTATTTTACCAAGCATGCATTTCAGTGTTTGTATCTATAGTGTTAGCTCCAAGATTCCTAATCCTCACTTTTAAATTCATAACGTATGAGAAATTCCAAATTTTAAGAGGACACCAAATGATAGAATCTCCTGGAATTTAGGGTTGAAGTGCTGAAGTGAGAATGAATGCTTTCATATTCCCAAATGCAGCTTCCAAATCAGTCACATGTTAGGTATTCAATCACAGTATTTATTCAGAGAAAATGATATGTCACTATGATAGAAAGTGTTATACATTCATTGATTGGACTAAGCAAGAGTCTTTATACCAGCTAGAGATGAGAAGAGGTAGCAGTAATCAAGAGGACAGTGTCTATATAATGAATGGATGAAACATACTGTGTTTATATTTAAGGATTAAATTGCATAGAAAGGGCATGACTTCCACTTGAAGAAGGAAATGCTTCTGAATCCTATTGTGCACAGGCAGGAAAATCCAAGGTACTTTTTCACAGAATGTCTTTCAGACAATTTCTGGGCACTTGCTATCTTCTCAAGAACCAGCTTTTTGCAATGTACTAATTTTACTGTTTTATTCTCTCTCCCCCCAAGAGAACTTTCTGTACTATTCTTGTTTTTAATTTAACATTCATTTTAATAACTAGGGAATTTCTGTTTATAAACTTGGTGGATGTAAATTGAGCTCCCTTTTCCAGTACATTAAGGTGATTTAAAATAGTGTTAGAATAGTGTGCTAATGTTATGAAAGGCAGCTTAAATGTATAAGGAAAATTGTTGTCTTAGTTACTATTTTATTGTTGTGATAAGACACCTTAACCAAGGCAAATTCTGAAAGAAAGGGTTTGTTGGGGCCTTACATTTCAGAGAGAATTCCATGATCATCATAGTGGGGAACACAGTACTATGCTGGCAGGCACAGGGCTAGAGTAAGTAGATGAGTGCTCATATCTTAGTCAGCAAGGATGAGGTAAATGAGGTAAGATAGAGGGAGAGAGACAGAGACAGACAGACAGACAGACAGATAAGACAGAGAAGGAGACAGAGCAAAAGAGAGGTAGGGAGAGAGAGGGGGAGAGAGAGAGAAGTTGGAATTACAGTTACCAACTTTTTCCAACAAGACAATACTCCCTAATCATTCTGAAGAGTTGCTCCAACTGGGGATTAATATTCAGACATAGGTGCTTATGGGTGTCACTCTCATTCCAACCAAATTCCTGCTCAGACTGTATATCATTACTTATTTGTATGCTTTCAGGGCGTGTGTGTTTGTGTGTGTGTGTGTGTTTGTGTGTGTGTCCATGAATTGGAAAAAGAGCAAGAAAGGATGTAAGAGAAAGTTGAGAAAAAGGGAAAAGGATGGGATTTCATTATAACCTCAAAAATAAATAAATGTTTTTCTTTAAGAAATGTCTCGATTTCTTTCTTGGCATGTTTATCATTTGCATAAAGGAGACCTCATGATTTGTTGAATTAATTTTGTATCCAGCCATTTTGCTGAAGGTGTTTATCAGCTGTAAGAGTTCTTTGGTAAAATTTTGGAGTGGCTTATGTATACTATCATATCATATACAAATAGCAGTACTTTGACTTTTTCCTTTCCAATTTATAGCCCTTTGACCTCCTTTTGTTTTCTTTTTGCTCTAGTTAGAAATTCAAGTACTATATTGAGTAGATAGGGAGAGAGTGGACATCATTTTCTTGTCTCTGATTTTAGTGGGAATGGTTTAAGTTTCTCTTGACTTAGATTGATGTTGGCTATTGGCTTTCTATATATTGCTTTTATTATGTTTAAGAAAATGCCCTGTATCCCTGGTTCCTCTAATACCTTTAACATGAAGGAGTGTTGGGTTCTATAAAAGACTCTTTCAGCATCTTTCGAGATAATCATGTGATTTTTTTCTTTCAGTTTTTAATATGTTTGATTTCATTTAGAAATTTCCATATATTGCACCATCCCTGCATCCCTGGGATAAAGCCTTGATGGATGATGTCTTGGATGTGTTTGAATTCAGTTTGTATTTTATTAAGTATTTTTACATCAATGTTTACAAGAGAAATGGGCCTGAAGTTGTCTTTCTTTGTTGAGTCTTTGTGTGGTGTAGGTATCATGGAGATTGTGACCTCATAGAATGAGTTCAGCAGTGTGCCTTCTGCTTTTATTTTATGGAACAGTTTGAAGAGTACTAGAATTAGTTCTTTCAAAGTCTGGAAAAATTCTACAATAAAACCAAGTGGCCCTGGGCTTTGTTTGGTTGGGAGACTTTTAATGATGGGTTTTATTTCTTTAGGGGTTATAGGACTATTTAAATAGTTTACCTGCTCTTGATTTAACTTTGGCAAGTGGTATCTATCTAGAAAATAGTCCATTTTCTTAATTTGTTTTTGTTTTTGTTTTTGTTTTGTTTTGTTTTAGTTTTGTGGACTACAGGTTTTTGAAGTAAGACCTAATAATTCTTTCAGTATTTCCTCAGAGTCAGTTGATATATATCCCTTTTCATTGCTGACTTTGTTTATTTGGATAATGTCTTTCTCTTGGTTAGTTTGGCTAAGTGTCTATCTTGTTGATTTTCTCAAAGAACCAGCATTTTGTTTCATGTATTCTTTGTAGCTTTATAGTGTTTTCTTTGTTTCTAACTGATTTCAAACTTGATTTTGATTATTCTCTGCCTTCTACTCTTCTTTGGTGTAGAATTCCCAATACAAATTATTTATACAACTGGAGAGGGGGCTATCCCAAAAGCTGTTGCCTGTCTGTGGGATATGTTCTTCTAGCCAGGCTGTCTTGTCTGGCTTCAGCAGTAGATGAAGCACCTAGATTCCCAGAGACCTGAAGTGCCAAGGTTAGGGGATATCCATTGGGTCCACATCTACTCAGAGGAGAAGGAGATTGTGGGAATGGGGAAGGATTATGCAAGGGAGTGACTGTGAGGGGAGCAGTTAAAAAATTGATCACACACACAAACACACATACACACACACACACACACACACACACACACACACACAGAGACACACACACACCCCACAAAGGAGATTTAAAGAGTTCAACTTCACTGTCACTTGCCTACTAAGTACTATAAAGCTCTGAGGAGGTCTTGCCCTCTGAGGGGTCTTTTGTGAAAACCACTGGCTATGTTTCTTAATACTCACTTCCCTCTATCTCAGTTACAGAAATGGAGGAAGATATTCTGACCATGCAGGGAGAACTCAAAAACAAGGAATTCAGCTCCTGGGACTGTTTCATGTTTAAAAAAAGTCTTCCATCAGCATCCCCAAATCCCACCACCATCTTTGTTTTGTTTTGTTTTAATTGATTTAAAGTTTATTGCATTGTGAGAAAAGATACATAATTTCAGTTTATCTGAATTTTTTAACATATAAAAACATATTTTAAGTAAATAAAATTATATCACATTCTTCTTTCCCTTTGTACCCCAACTCCTCCCTGGGACCTCCCTTCAATACCTGAAGTACATTTTTTTTTATTTTGTCACATTCTTTAAAATTTATAAAATATCGTAACAATAAAAATGAGTAGTATAAAAGTTGTTTAATATAAAACAATCAGTCTTATGTAGATTCTTGTCTGCAGCAATACTGAAAATACATATGTTTTTCTCAATATAAATTTTAAATAACAGCAAACATATTACCTGTATATTTTAAAATAATACATCATTACTAGTTTGTTTTAACTGAACATAAGTAGATAGTTTTTTTGTTTGTCTGTTTGTTTTGTTTTTAGTAGAGTTTAAAATCTTGGCTCTTACTATGGTACAAGCCCAAAATAAGAACAATTTTTAGACATTGGACTTCATTGTAATAGGACTTTACTTCAATGCCCCTCACATCACCAAAGGATTTAACCTCCCTAGTAGTTAAGCTAAGACTTGACAGTTCTGCTGTGCCAAGGAGGGAATTGTAGGCATGATTTTTGGATACAGATTTCCTGCTATGGTTAAAGCTATTTGACTAAAGTGATTGTCTTCATTATAAGCCCACAGAGAACAGGTTACATTAAGAAATGGTGTATGTATTAAGATGGTCGATCTGTGAAGTCATTCACCAACTGTTTCAGTGAACAATCGTTCTGCTTGGAGGGTGGCACAGACATTAGGTAAGGGTAAGAATCTGGTTCATTAGCTGTGCTGATTTTGAAAAGTATTCATCTAAGAGAAAGAGTAACTTATAAAGTCCTCTTCTTCAAACCTGATACAAGAGTTACAAATGTCAAGCAAAGCATTCAATCTCACTCTTTGCTGTTCTCTTATAAGCCACCTCCCAAGTTAATTGTTTATGTTTCTTTTGGCTGTATAAATAATTTTGAAATATGTAAGCTGTTCTGAAAACCATAATATAGTATAAAAACATCAGATAAACAATCCTACTAATAGAGACGCTGAGATAGGAGAAGCATGGTTTCAAGACCATTATGTGGTACCCGGCAAGACACCATCAAGTACAAACAATCAGAAAGTGTACATGGATTGTACAATATTGGACCTATTTCTTCACTTACCAAATTAAAGAGGCCACCAAATGATAGCCAAGAAACTTTCAATTCCTCATACTTTTGAATTTGAATTGATTAGGATAAGTTGGTAATATTAATTTTCATATTAAGATATTAAGAAAAAGTAACTGTTACTTCCTGTTATGTTTGTTGTTAGAGGTGGAATCATGTTTGAGTGGGTTTGTTGAAAGGTTACTTTCTTGTTTCTTATAGGGTTTAGTTTTGCTTCTTATGTTGATGTTTTCCAACTATTATCTTTTGTAGGGCTGGATTTGTGGAAAAATATTATGTAAATTTCGTTCTTTCATGTAATATCTTGTTTTCTCCAACTACGGAAATTGAGAGTTTTGCTGAGTATAGTAGCTTGGGCTGGCATTTGTGTTCTCTTAGTGTCTATATGACATCTACCCAGGATCTTCTAGCTTTCATAGTCTCTGATGAGAAGTCTGGTATAATTCTGGTAGGCCTGTCTTTATAGTTTACTTGACCTTTTTCCCTTATTGCTTTTAAAAATCTTTCTTTGTTTAGTGCTTTTGATGTTTTGACTATTATGTTGCGGGAGAAATTTCTTTTCTGGTCCAGTCTATTTGGAGTTCTGTAAGCTTCTTGTATGTTCATAGGCATCACTTTCTTTTGGTTAGGAAAGTTTTCTTCTATAATTTTGTTGAAGATATTTACTGATCCTTTAAGTTTGGAATCTTCACTCTCTTCTATACTTATTATCCTTAGGTTTGGTCTTCTCATTGTGTCCTGGATTTCTGGGGTGTTCTGGGTTAAGACCTTTTTGCTGTTTGCATTTTCTTTGACTGTTGTGGCAATGTTTTCTATGGTGTCTTCTGCCCCTGAGATTCTCTCTTCTATCTCTTGTATTCTGTTGGTGATGCTTGCATCTATGACTCCTGATCTCTTTCTTAGGTTTTCTATCTCCATGTTTTTTTACCTTTGTGATTTCTTTATTGCTTCTATTTCCATTTTTAGACCCTGGGTGGTTTTGTTCAATTCCTTCACCTGTCTTATTGTGTTTTCCTGTAGTTCTTTAAGAGATTTTTGTGTTTCCTCTTTAAGGGCATCTAGCTGTTTTCCTGTGTTCTCCTGTATTTCTTTGAAGGTGCTATATATGTCTTTCTTAAAGTCCTGTATCATTCCCATGAGAAGTGATTTTAGATCTGATTCTTGCTTTTCTGGTGTGTTGATGTGTCCAGGACTTGCTATGGTAGGAGAATTGGGTTTCTGTTGCTTATGTTCTTATTCTTGCCTCCCACCATCTGCTTATCTCTAGTGCTACCTGCACTGGCTAAATCAGACTGGGGCCTGTTCTCCCTGTGATCCTGGTTATGTCAAAACTCCTTAAGGTCAAGCTGTGATCCTGTGATTCTGGGATCCTATGATCCTGGGCCAATTAGAGTGTCTGGGAGTATAGCTTCCTCTTAGGAATTATGGGACTCCCTGCAGAGTTTGCACCAAAGGTCTGCTTAGGGCACTAGCCTAGACATACTGGAAGGAACCAGTGCCACTGATCTGGTGGAGTTCCTGTGTGCCTGGGTGCCAGTGGTCACAGTTACTCCAGGTATGGGATAGATGTGTCCTCCTCACCTCTGATCCTTAGGATCCTGGGTATGTCAGAATGCGTAGGATTAGAGCTTCCTCTGTGTGTTGTGGGACTGGCTGCAGAATTTCTGCCCAAGGTCTGCTCAGGGCACTGGCTGTTAATATCCCCTACCACAATCTTCACAGGGAAGCTCTGAACGATTGGAAGTATCCATGCCCTTTAATCCTCATAAGCTGATCTTCCAGTTGTGGTTCTGTTTGCCAATCTCTCATGACACCAAGCATTTTTTGGTTATAGCATCAATTCTCTAGCGGTTCAGAGAATGGAGGCTTACAGGGTTTTTGTTGGAGTCCTTCATTTGTTTTATAGTAGGTTTCACTGTGACAATCAAAGTAATATTAAAAAGTAAAATCAAAGTAATATTTTCCAAATCAGAAAAATCCTACCATTTCACATTCTGTCCCTCTTTTAACTGCTTATATTTTCTTTCTACAATTTGAAGATTATGTTTTCTAACTTTGTTATATTTCAAAAATGCAGTAGATATGACTACTACTAGGTAGTGTAAAATGAAGAGAATATATCTTCATTTAAAATTACACTTGAACTTATAGAACCAATGAATTATCTATCACATCGCATGCAGAAAATCATCTTTTCCTGTGTTTTCCTGAAAAATCCATACTCAAATGTCCTTTCTTTACCCAATGACAGTTTCTTGTCCTTTTAAATAAATAATAAAACTCCTAAATTTTTATAAAACTTGCTTCTCATACATTTTTGATATTATATATACATTCTTAATGTTTGTTCTTAATTTTATTGAAATTTTTGCCAAAGTTTACATCTGGAATCTTGCTTTCTCATTTGGAATATAGTATCTTTTTGAAATTAGTAAACTACTAATAATCGTCAAACACAAATACAAGCCAATATATTGTGGTCCACAGAAATTATTTCCTTGGTATTGACTTCTGAGTCTCTTGCTAATTGTTCTTGAATTCTAAAGTAAACATTTTATGTACTATTTCTAAGTACCTTTTATCATTTTATTTTTAGATGTATAGGTTTAGTTTTAATAGAATCACTATAAAATGTTTGACAAAAAAAGTTACAAATAATTGTTTAATATTTCAGTGTCTAAAAAGGCAATGTATTTTCTATAATTAAAAACTCCAGATACATATGTGTGCATAATACTTAATGCCCACTACTTTGTGTGTGCAGATGTTTATTTAAATTTTCTTAAATGCTACACATTCTCTAACACTAGCCTACTATAAATATATCAGGTATAATAAATTTTATTTGTAAATTTTAAAAATAATGACACAAAAATTAGCCTCTCCTTCAAATTGAAGCATTATAAATTCATACATGTCAATTGGCTGGTATAGGAAGGAAAATGGAGCAATATATATTCTGGACAGACTGTTGTCTTAGGGTTTCTATTTCTGTCACAAGACACCATGACTGAAAAGCAATTTGGGGAGAAAAAAGGATTTATTTGGTTTATACTTCCATATTATTGTTCCTTAATGAAGGAAGTCAGGACAGGAACTCAAACAGGGCAGGATATTGGAGGCAGAAACTGATGCAGAAGCCATGGAAGGGTCCTGCTTACTGGCTTTCTTTACACAGCTTAGTAAGACTGCTTCTTTTTTTTTTTCCTTTGCAGTTGGTGAGCTTTAATATGGAACACAAGACAATGTGCATGCCTATGTGTTACTCTCAATGCTAATCAACAGAAGAGTATTGCGCTTAGTGTTCCATGTACAGTTAGCCTTAAATATCACTGGTGGTAATCATATGTTAAGTAGAAAAGAGATAGTAGCAGGAACATGAAGTATTGGCCCTTTTCATCCTTCCAGCCACTACCACATGGAACATTGCCATCGACTTTTAGTGCAAGTGTTCCCCTCAGTTAATAATTTCTGGAGATACGCAAAGACACAGTCAGAAGTGTGATCCAGTCCCTACGTGCCTGTAAACCCAGTCCTGACGATGAAGACAGACCATCCTCACATTATTATGTATGTCAAGTAATAATATGTACATATGTTTGGTATTAGTTTTCTATGATATTTAGCAAAAATGGATTTTATAATCTAAAGCTAATGCATCATATTTTTGAATCACAAAAGAAAATAGTAAAAAGTTAAAAGAAATACATCAATATATATTTTTATGTTTGTCAATTCTTTTGTGTATTTTTTATTTTTTTATAAAAGAAATATTTCATACAAAATATGATAATATATAGATTTTAGTGTTTGGAATTGAATCAGTTTTTGATATCTTAAATATACGAATGTACATCCAGTCAGAGTACAATAAGGAGATATGGTCATTTATTTTATCAGGAAGGTATTCATCAGTAAGTATTAGATTGGCAAACATAAAATACATGTTTATTTCCTGTCACTTTCAACACTGGCAAATCATCTCATTTGCTCAACCCTACATTTTCTTCTCCTTAAGACAGGGAAGATCTCACCTACTTGACAGGTTTGTAGACTGACAATAAGGAGAAGTTCATGAGTTATAAAGTTATGTCAAAGACCGATTTTAAAAAATGAAAACAGCTAAAATACTGACCTTGTCTCTTAGATACAATTTCAAATTACTTTAATCCTCCATTCCAATAAACTATAAATCTGCTTATATTATCACAATTGGGATCTTATCTTTTATTACTTTGCCTACTAGCAGCCTAACATTTTTTTTCCAACAAGGACACGTACTGTGCCCAGATATTTGGCCTTGCTATTTTCTGTAACTCAAGGATATCTATAATTTCAATTTTGTAAAATATTTTTTTCTTTAAAAAAAATTAAACGTATTATTAGACTAAGAATAACGGTATATTGTGAGGTCACTAATTTTTGCAGTCTCTTAACCAGAATAAACACTTAATCTTTTGTTCCCATCATATGCCTATCATATCTCCTCTTCAGGGGCCTCTTTACTATAATTATTTGGTTGCATACAACTACCAAAATATTTGTACTCTTATTGCATTATGTGTGTGTGTGTATGTACACGTGTTTGCAAGTACACCAATATGTCTGAATTTCACTTTACTCTGTAATTAGTTGTTTCCTTGTTTTATTTTTTTTTAAACTTACAGAGGAAAAGAACCATATTGATAATTATTTGAAAGAAGGAAAAATTTGAAATTTGGTAATATTTTTCTAGACCTTCTTCTTTGCTTTTAATAAACCCTTAAATCAGAACCTGTGTCAACAGGTAATCTATTCTGCAAGGAGAGGAGACATTTATATTCCATACTCTTTAAGGCACCAGAGAATTATTTTCTGGGGTAATGGTAATAAAGAGAGAATAACTAGTTATTTAAGTGATTTATTAATTATACACCAGATAACATCATAGTCAAATCAACATAGGCTCAGATGTAAGAGAGGACTTGTGGGGTAATGGAATAAAACTCCTTCTGAAGGATCAAACAAGAGACATGTTTGACCCATGTAAAATAGTTGTATAACAAACAGGTGATGTGAAAAAAGAAGCAGAGGAGTGGTACTGATCACTATTCTCAGTGTCTTCAGACCTTGGATGCATTTGGCTCAATTCCTGGTAATTACAGCAGGTGCTAAGGAAACAAGATCTTCATTTATTTCTAATAATTATATAAGGTGACCTAATATTTCCATATTGAAGGATATCCCTTGTTCTGGTAACATTGCTTCTTTTCATTATCACTTGGTTTGGTCTATGAGTTTTATCTGAGCCATAAGTGGACACAGAATGACAAATGTTTTGTATGTGTTATGAGAATCTGCAATATCTATTAAGTATCACACAGTATAAATTTGGCTATCAACTACTGGGTGTTCGGGAATTGCACAGATAACTGCGGGGCTATTTAGCTTCCTGCTGCAGCCTGGGTCTCTCTCTACAGCTGAGGCCTGTAATGGGGCACGTTAGTCAAAAAGGAGGCAAGGTATAAATGAGATATTTTATTATAGGAAAGAGAAAATAGGCCAGTCAAGTAGAAAGAAGGAAAGGAGAGGAAGAAGAGGAGAAGAGGAGAGAGAGAGAAAGGAAAGAAAGGAAGCAAGAGAGCAAGAAGGCAAGAGAAGAGAACAAAAAGCAGGAAAGAGAGGAAGAAGGCAAGAGAGAAAATAAGGAGCAAGAGAGAGGAGGACGAGAGCAAGACAGCAAGAGAGGAAGTAAGGAAGCAGGAGGGGAGACAAAGAGCAAGAGGAGGAGGAACAAACAACCCCTTATATTGTATGGGGCGTGGCTATCTGTCTTTGGGGCGAGACATGCTTGGCTGTGGTCAGATGACTGGGGATAGGGTCCAGCTAGAATGCTGGGAGCTTGGGACATTGTCTTCCTGATAGAGCACACATCTCCTGCCAGGGCATCTGTGAGGGGTTGTGACTGAAACAGGAGACAAAGACTCAGGAGTTATAGCAGAAATCCTTCTGTCCCCATGCAGTCAGGAGCTGCCTACTAGGACTCCAGAGCTCAAGGCCTATGACTCAACGGAGCCTAAATTCCCTGAGCAGACCACTGCCCTCCAGATAACATCTGCTATGGACTCATCAATAGATTAATACAATGATGAAGTCACAATTTGATAGCACTATTGGGCAATGGTGGAAAATTGAGGCAGTGTGTCATAGAAAGCAGGTTACATCAATGTGGGCTATTTCATTATTCCCTCTCTGTGTCTCTGTCTCTGTCTCTGTCTCTGTCTTTGTCTCTGTCTGTCTCACTCTCTCTCTCTCTCTCTCTCACACACACAAAAAAAAAACTCAGTGTGAAACAATACAATAAACCATTAAAACACTGAGCAAAATGATAATTTATTCCTGTAATTTGTTTATTTTCAAGTATTTCTCATAACTTCAAAATCTAAATAAATTATGATAGAAGAATAACTTAATTTTAATATTATCCTTAAATATACAGGATGATTTTAATTAAAATTCATTATTTATAAAGGATCTCTGTGAGTTCACACTATAGGAAGAACATTCACAAGTCATTAACTTGGAAAATGAAAAGACTACAGTCACGTTCTTGACCCTTGAAAAATAATATAATCAAGAAAACTGTTGCTTTCATTTTCCACATTTTAAAAGTATGATGCAGATTGTAATACTGTTAATTTCCTTAATAGAAGCATCTCACAGGTCACCATATGTACATATGAGGAAGAGAGGGGAGTCACAAAGCTTAAATGGAACATTAAGAAAATATGTTCATATGTTGCATAAAACAGTTCTTATATTTCCAACTAACAACACTTACAAATGTTAATTATTGGAGAATTTTCTTTTAAGATATGTAATGCACACTAGATATAATCTTAAAATTAATCAAAATTATTTCCTAAAATTATTGTACTAAATCCAATGTAAAGTGTGATCATTCATAAGGTTTCACGTTTTTTAAAAACAAACTTTTATAATCTAAGAACCTACTATATTGTATATAATAAAATCCTAATCAATAATAACAGCCAATTAGGTTCCTCTATTTGTTCTTAAAATGCATTTGAATAAACTTTTCACTTGAGTCTATTAAAATGCATATCATTTTTGTCAGGGGGAGAAGTGTTTTCAATGAGCAAAATTAAAATATTTAATTTCAAGGTAAATGTACATTTGTTTAAAATATAAACTATTATAAACTATGAGTGTGTATCTATAATTCTGAAATAATTTTTTTTCATGAAAACCTAATTCTGATTATATTTTATTATATTTTTAATGTTCAGTCTGTGAGATATTCCCACTTATTTTTGCTTATTTACAGGCAAGGTGAATTTTCATTATTTTTTCAAAATACAATCTCAAATAATTAGTTGCACAATAAGGGATGTAACTATAAAATGTCTTGATTGAGTGTCTCATTGATGCTTCTGGTTTCTAGACATTTTCATCTTCAGTAATTATTTTTCAGTTCATACTCTCAGCTGTGAACTGCTTTAAAAATAAAATAAAACATTGTAAACAATGCATTGTCAGTGGGATATTGCTAATCCAAGCTGTAGCTGTATCAGGGTTGAATGTAAATAAGCCCACACAGGTACAGTCAAGGCAGCAGGGTGTTTTCTGTAACCTGTGCTGGTTTGCTCTACTGATCAGTAGGCAGATGCTTCAGGCTAGTTCCTGGGAACAACTCCCTGTAGAAAGCATATTCCTTTGCTGTGTACTGATTCTAATAATTATCTCCCTGAGTGTTGCTTAAGAAAAGCAGGAACATCTGCTATGTTGGTCATTAAAACACAGACTTGAGGAAACAGTTGTTATCATCAAAATCCACACTAATGACTATCTTTAGAATGGCGCTGAATTAGTTACTCTTACAGCACAGTGATTCAGCAACTGTAGAACTTGTCCTGATTTCTTACATTGTGATGACACTTTGAAGTCAGGAAAAGAACCTTCAGAGTGAAAATACTATAATTCATTGAAGCTGTACAACTTTAACTTTTTGTTTGCAGATTTTCTGATGGTTGTTGGAAGCATGCTTTCTTTTCTTCAACCACTTTCATCACCTGGTTTCCTTTAATTACATGAGTGAGATATTCAAGGTCCTTCCAGAATACATCTTTAATGATAACTTTTTTCTAAGGAGTATTTTAAAATCCTTGAATAAGTGCATCACTGAAGAGAACACTGACTAATTTGGCTGTGTTACGAGTTGACAAGGAGTGGTCTTATGATGGTTATTCTTGATTATATCAGGAAGTAACTAAAACATAAATGTCTGGGGACACCTGTCAGGATTTTTATTGTTGTTGCTCTTGCTGTTGTTATTGTTGTTGTTGAATCATTTGAAGTTATAAGATTCACTTATAACCTAGATCTTTGAGGTGGAAAGATTTACCTTAATTCTGAGCCAGACCTTCTGCTGACTGCGTATACAGAAGACATGGAAAGTGGAAGCATTCTTTCATTTTGCTTGCTTGCTCTTGCTTTCACTAGCAAGTCCATTAAAGCCTACTACTTTGGGATTCTGGATTGTTCTGAAGACCAAGTGAGACATTTAGCCTTGTGGAACAAACAACTAGTGGATTTTTCTATTTTCAGTCGGTAGATAGCTATTGTTGAATGAGCTGCTCTGTATCCTGATATCCATTCTAATAAATCTTCTTTCTCTTTATATACAGCTCTATTCTACAAGTTCCCTTTCTCTACAGAACCCAGACTAATAGAATAACAATATGTAAATGTGTAACTCTGGGAAAAGTCTCAAAATATTTAGAAAGAAGACCAACAAGGTAGGATAAGGAGCTGGGAAAAGGAGGGGAATAGGTAAATGAGCACATGAAACATGAAAGAAGAAATGATTTTATAGCTTGTTAAGAAAGATAACAGAGTAAAAGATGGATGAGGAAAATAAGGGATAGGAGAACTATAAAATCATACTTTGTTTGAAAATATCATAATGGTATCTAAGACATTATGAGATTATTTAAATATTTAACTAGATAAATAGGCATATTTTCAAAAGACCAGATCAGAAGTGAGGAAATCAGCAGATTATCTTTGAGTCCAGGCCAGAAAAACTTAAGTGATACTGCAGAAAACAATGTTTCTAGCATAGGTCTTACATTTCCTGTTGTACTGATAAAACATCCTGACCAAAGCAATTTAAGGGAGAAAACAGTGGATCAAAGTTAGTGTCCATCCTAGCGGGGTAGTATAAGGAGCTACAGCTCAAGGGAGCTGTCCTTTGTACATCCTTAATAATCCATAGCTATAAGGAACAGATAAAAATGAGTACATGCATGCTAATTCTCAGCTTGCCTTCTTCCCTCACAGAACCTTGAGCCACTTTACAATTAAGATAGGTTTTTCAATCCATCAGTTAAGAAAGTCATCCAAAGGCATTTTCGGAGGCCCTTAACCCAGGTAATCCCTGTTTGTGTCAGGTTGACAAGTAACATAAGCCATTGCAACCTGTGACAGTTTAAAGTATCAAATCACATAGTAGCTAACAAATTATTGCAGAAACACTAGTATGCTTGAGAATTTCTTTTTTTAAATACAGAAATGTAAAGAACTTTGTTGCTAAATCACTAACCTTTGTGGTAAGATTAAGAATGTTCAAACGTGGGCATGGAGTTAGCCTGAGTCAATGGCCAGTCCAGCTGTGCACAGGCCCAGGCATGCAAATCATGCCCAACATGACTCCTGCCCAGTACTATATGCCACAGGGGGAGGGGGAGCACTGATCTCTTGAAACCAGACACCCAGTGACTTTGAGTGCCACTAAGTTGAGCAAACAAGTGGTGGAGAAATGGAAGAAAAGAGAAGCAGAAGGATTTGTACACAATGAAGAGAGGGAGAACTGGAGATTCAAGGGTAGTAAAGAAGAGCCTGGTGTGAGTAGTTAGGGATGCCTCTTTAGGCCATGGCAAGGTCCTGGACTGTGCTGTCACCCAGAGCCATTTCTCTCTCCCTTGACCTTACAACAACTTGGGTCTGTTACCACCAAAGGGTGAACAAAGCTAACAGACATCTCCTGTCTGGGCTGCTGCCTGGGGCTGTGTTGAAATCTGAGAGATGTATAGAATGGGCCTCACGCATCACCTGGGATTCTTGGAAGAGCTGGTTCTAGGTGCTTGAGAGTTGGAGAGCTACTCCAGCACCTTGCCTGCTGCAGCACTTGAGAGAATGACACTATACCTCACCTAGGCATCACAATAGAACTGGCCCTGGTGTGTGTGTGTGTGTGTGTGTGTGTGTGTGTGTGTGTGTGTGTGTGTGTGTTGGTTTGAATATGCTTGGCTTATGGAAAGTGGCACTATTAGGAGGTGTGGCCTTATTTGAGAAAAAATTTCACTTTGAGGGTTGGCTTTGGAGGTCTTCCTCTATTTTCAGGCTCTATCCAATAAGGAAAAGACAGTCTCCTTCTGGCTGGCTTTGGATCAAGATGTAGAATTCTCTACTCCTCTAGCACCATGTATGCCACTATGTTGCCATAATTCCTGCCATGATGATAAAAGACTGAATCTTGTCCAGTCAGATTTAGCAAGGGCAGGTAGCACTAGAGTTAACCAGATGTGGGGGGGGGGGGAAGCGTAAGAAAATAAACAACACAAACCAAGGTCACTTGCCATCATCAGAACCCAATTCTCCTACCATAGCAAGTCCTGGACACACCATCACACCAGAACAGCAAGATTCAGATATAAAACCACTTATCATAATGATGATACAGAACCTTAAGAAAGACATAAATAACACCCTTAAAGAAATACAGGAGAACATAGGTAAAGAGCTAGAAACTCTTAAAGAGGAGACACAAAAATCCCTTAAAGAGCTACAAGAAAACACAATCAAAAAGGTGAAGGAAATGAGCAAAAACATCCAGAATCTAAAAATGGAAATAGAAACAATAAAGAAATCAGA
>NW_022196894.1:80765137-80770989 GCF_008632895.1 Mastomys coucha
TACTTTTTCTTAATATATTAATTTGAAAATTAATATTACCAATATATCCTAATCGATTGAAATCCAATGTGAGGACTTAGAAATTTGTTGATTGTCATCCAATGATCTCTCTAATTTGGTAATTGGAGAAATAGGCCCAACATTGTACAATCTATATACACTGTCAGCTTGTATGTTTGTGACAATGTCTGGCTGTGTACAACATAAGGGTCTTGAAATCTTGCTTCTCCTATCTCCCCCTCTCTATTAGTAGTATTGTTTATTTCATGTTTTTACAGTATACTATGGTTTTCAGAACAGCTTGTATATTTCAGAATTATTTATATACCCAAAAGAAAAACAGATGATTAACTAGGAAGGTGGCTTATAAGAGAACAACAAAGTAAGACTGAATGTTTTGCTTGACATTTGTAACTCTTGTATCAAGTTTGAAGAAGAGGACTTTATAAGTTACTCTTTCTCTGAGATGAATGCTTTTCCAAATTACCACAGCTAATGAACCAAATTCTTTCCCTCACCTAATGTCTGTGCCACCCTCCAAGCAGAACCGTTGTTCACTGAAACAGTTGGTGAATGACTTTATGGATAGACCATTTTAATACCTCCACCATTTCTTAAATGAATATAACCTGTTCTCTGTGGGTTGAGAATGAAGTCACTCACTCAAGTCAAATAGCTTTGACCATAGCAGATAGTCTGTATACAAAAATCAAGCCTACAATTCATTTCTTGGTGCAGCAGAACTATCAACTCTTAGCTTAGCTACGATGGAGGTAAAATCCTTTGGTGATGTGAGGGTCATTGAAATACAGCTTTATTACAATGAAACCCAATGTCTAAAAATTGTTCTTATTTTGGGCTTGTACCACAGTAAGAGCCAAAATTTTAAACTCTACTAAATACAAAACAAACAAAAAGACTGTATATATTCATGTTCATTTAAGAAAATACTAGTAGTGATGTATTATTTTTAAGTATACAGTTAATATGTTTGGAATTATTTAAAATTTATATTGAGAAAAATATATTTTCACTATTGCTGTATAAGAGCACCTACATAAGACTGTTAAATTGATTGTTGTTTTTATATCAAACAACTTTTATAATTCTTATTTTTATTGTTAGAATATTTTATAAATTTTAAAGAATATGACAAAAAAGATATTGTAGGTATTGAAGAGGGGTCTCTGGGAGGAGCAGTGGTAGAAAAGGGAAACAAGAATGTGATTCAATTATATTTAATTGAAATATGTTTTTAAATGTTAACAAATTCAGCTAAATTGAAATCATGTAACTTTTCTCATCATAATGCAATAAAAGTTTAAAAAAAAAGACTGAGTCTCTGAATGTGTAAACAGCTCAAATTAAATGTCATTTATAAGAGTTGCCTTGGTCACTGTGTCTCTTCACAGCAACGGATACCCTAGCTAAGATAATGCATGTGAGCCAGACCAGCTACAGGAGAGCAGAGATCTGGCTCTGCCACTTGCTGGCTGCAGCATTGGATGAGCTACCTGAAGCAGTCCTGGAGAGCTTACCTTGGTGGTGCAGGTGTGGGAGAACTTGTAGGCAGACCAATGCAGATTCCTCCCAGACCCAGACCCAAGGCTTTGGGTTAGCCCACCCAATATCTATCACACTCATGATTTGGCTGGGGCAAATCCAAAGCTGCAAGATCTCCATGACACAGGGCTACAGAAGAATATTGGAGAGGAGTCCATTTGAAGAACTGGGATTGAGAGTGTAGCAGAAGCTAGAGGCCTCAAACCAAACTAATGGCTCATTGCAATGACCATTTGCTAGCAAAAAATATTGTGGACAAAAGGGTGGATATTGTGGGACACACTGATCCACTACAGCTCCCACAATGAGATTTTTGTTTGGTAGTGGAAGTTGCAAGGGTTAAGGGTAGATATGAGGGTGAAAGGATTGGGGTACATGATGTGAAATTCACAAAGGACCAAGAAAAGGATTTTTAAAGCTCAAAAATAGTACTCTCATGTGTAATAAAATTCACAAAAAACTTGCAGTTATTTCACATTGTATGTGGGTGAATTAATCAAAATTCACATATATTTTCTTTATCTTAGGGCTCTTAGAGAAATAAATTTAATGTGAATTAAATATTTATAATTTCATTTTGAGAGACAGGCCTTTATTAGCTTTTTGAAATATGTGTGTGTTTGTGTGTGTACATGGGTGCATGCATGTGCACTTTTGTGTGTGATTCCATTTTCATCTTTAAAGATTTATCTTCAGAAGTCAGGCACTTCAGTTCCTGTCTGTACTCTTAGAAAATTTGGAAGCCTAGGATTCTGAGAGAAGACTGACAAAGACTGACATGCCTTGAGACTAACCTGGACTACGTAGTGAATTCTAGGTCATCCTGTTTCAAAAGCAATCAAACAAACCAATAAATTCATATGAAAGGACTTTATACATTTTTCCAATATTAATAATATATAACTCTCCACACCCCTCCATAAAATATTATTCTTATCAGGTATAAATACAAGAGGTTACTAAAATATTTCTTATTAGTAAAAAGTACTGCATGTATTGGTGATCTAGCAATGAAATTACCATCAAGGCTTTATTGCTAAAGTCATTTGAAAGTATAATATTTTATTACAGCTAGTCTTTCAAACTCAAAACTATGAATTCACACTCATCTTAACATTTCCACTTGAAAAGTCACTATGCTAGATGCATTGCTTTCAGATATTATCACTTCCTTCTTCTTCCATGCTCTACTGCTTAGTCGATGCCAATTTGTAACCATGAAGCCACTCAAAGTCGAGAACTTTAACCCATCTCTTCTTATCACACATTATCATTGATCCTTTTACAAATTTTATTTTGCTTACCTTCAAGAATATCCTAAATTTGGCCATTCCTTTTGTTTAATGATCACAACCTAAGAAAAATGACTTTGTATAAATCACTGAATCATCCTCTAAATTGTTTCTTTGGGTTCTAGATTTGCAAATTCTTAAGCAATTACCCAGAAAACAGCCTGAACAATCCTTTCCAAGTAGTAGCTACCTCAAGTTTCTTCTCTGCTAAAAACTCTAGTATCTCTCTAGCCTCATGAATAAATGGTAACTATATTGTATATAAAGGCCTGGAAATTCTGTGGGTTCTAGTATCCTTCTGTGGGTTCTGTGGGTTCTAGTACCCTTGTATCTTGAGGTATCCTTGTATCTTGTAGTATCTTTGTACCTTGTAGTATCCTTGTACCTTGTAGTACCCTTGTACCTTGTAGTACCCTTGTACCTTGTAGGATCCTTGTACCTTGTAGGATCCTTGTACCTTGTAGGATCCTTGTACCTTGTAGGATCCTTGTACCTTGTAGGATCCTTGTACCTTGTAGGATCCTTGTACCTCTGCAGACTTGTTTATCCTGAAACAAGCCTTGTCTTAGACTTGCTTGTGAGGACTCGATTCAATTATGTGGAACTGAGAAAATCAATTGTCAAACCTAATCCTTTTAGTATTTAAATCATACAAACTGATTTGAAATACAGAAGATTAAATCTGAGAAGATTGGGAATATTTCTACCTCAAGAATCAGCTATATGTTTCCTGTGTATATACTCAAAAGACGCTTTACCATCCTACAAGGATATTTGTTGAAATATATTCATAGCAGATTTATTCCTAATAGTTAGAAACTTGAAACAGCCTAGATGCCCTTCAAATGAAGAAATGGATAAAGAGAACATGGTTCATTTTTACAATAAAATACTACTTAGCTATTAAAAACAAGGACATCATGAACTTTGTATACCAATGGATGGAACTAGTAAATATCATCCTGAGTTATGTAATGTCATGCATAGTATGTACTCCCTATTAGTGGTTATTAGCCATAAAATACAGGATAAACATGTTACAGTCAACAGATCCAAAGAAGCCAAATGATAAGGAGAAGCCAAGGGAGAATGGCTGAATTTATCTCAGAAGGGGAACCAAAATAGATATCAGAGGACAGTGGAAGGAGGGAATGGGGTGGAAGTGGGGCTACATAGAAAGAACAGAGAGGAGAGAAGGGAGATAGGTGCAGGAGGGTAATATCTAGCAGACCTTGGATGTGGGAGGCCCCAGAGGGTCTATGAAAAGGACTCTACCTGAGATTCCTAGCAGGTCTCCCAGTAGAGGAAATAAGGACAGCAACTACCTGTAGCCCACCAGCAGCCATAGATAAACTAGATACCTGAAAAAGGGCCTGGAAATGAAAAGGAAGGGTGCAAGAGAAGGATGAAGCCAAGACAAAAGTTTCTGATCAAGGCTCAAAATTTAACAGTAAGCACTGTGTTTATATAGGGAGAGCCCACAGACCCATTCTTTGTTTTAGATTCATTGAGTTGCAAAGCAAGCTAAGCAGGCAGTCTACCCTTGTAGGAAATTGACTCTACCTGGGTCATTAAGGTCCAACCTTGACAAGCACAACCCCCGCCTGAAGCCCCCAACACTCCCCAAAACATTCGTCTTGCAGGGTCAAAGACAGAATGGCCAACCAGTGATTGTCCCAAATTGACAACCATCCCATGGGCAAGAACAAATCCCTGACACTATTAATGACTCATGCTTATCCTTTATGCTTGCAGACAGAAACCTAGCATAACTGTTCTCTGAGAGACTCCACCCAGCAGCCTATGGAAAGAGATACAGAGACCCACAGCCAAACATTAGATGGAGCTCAGAGAGATTTATGAAAGAGTTGGGAGAAGAATTGAGAGACCCAATGAGGACAGAAACTCCACAGGAAGACAGTCAACTTACCTGGATCCTTGAGGGCTACTAGAGATTGAATCACCAACTAAATAGTGAGCATGAGGCCCCTGCACATATGAACCAGATGAGCGGCTTGGTCTTCATGTGGGTCCTCCAACAACTGGAGCAGGGACTGTCACTGAGCTTGGTGCCCTCCTGTCTGTGGATCCTGTGCCCTAAATGGTCAGCCTTGCCTCAGTGGGAAAGGATACACCTGGTCTTGCAGCCACTTGATGTGCAGGGTGAAAAAGGGAGTGTTAGTTGGGATTGATACCCCCTTTCTCAAAACAGAAGAGGAAGGTAGAGTGGGAGAAGAACTTATGTAAGGGGGTCCTGGGTAGAGAGAAAGGGTTGATATTGGGTTTTAAAATGAATCAATAATAAATAGGTAAATAAATAAATAATAAATAAATGAGAGAAAAAACTCTAAAGCCAGGCTTTAGTGACACACTTTCCTCAAGAAGGCCATACCTCCTAATTCTCCCCAAACAGTACAACCAAATGGAGACTAAGTATTTAAATATACGATATGTCACATGAAATTCTCAAAAAATTAATTAAACTACCAAATTTTACTGAAAGTGTATTTATTTTTAAACTTCCCATGAAAAATCCCTTTTAAGAATTAGATAAGACAACACCCAGAGGAAGCTCCACTCCCAGGTACTCTGACAAGCCCAGGATCACAGGATCCCAGAATCACAGGACCACAGAGACAGCTTGAGTCTGAGGAGTTCTGACACAACCAGGATCTCAGGAAAGACAGGCTCCAGTCAGATTTAGCAAGGGCAGGTAGCACTAGAGATAACCAGATGGTGAAGGGGCAAGCGTAAGAAAATAAACAACACAAACCAAGGTCACTTGCCATCATCAGAACCCAATTCTCCCACCATAGCAAGTTCTGGACAAACCATTACACAGGAAACACAATATTCAGATATAAAATCACTTATCATGATGATGATAGAGGACCTTAAGAAAGACATAAATAGCACCCTCAAAGAAATACAAGAGAATATAGGTAAAGAGCTAGAAGCTCTTAAAGAGGAAACACAAAAATCCCTTAAAGAACTACA
>NW_022196894.1:80770999-80771175 GCF_008632895.1 Mastomys coucha
AGGTATAGAAGAGAGTGAAGACTCCCAATGTAATGGCCAGTAAATATCTTCAACAAAGTTATAGAAGAAAACTTCCCTATCCTAAAGAAAGAGATGCCCATGAACATTTAAGAAGCCTACAGAACTCCAAATAGATTGGACCAGAAAAGAAATTCCTCTCGTCACATAATAATCAA
>NW_022196894.1:80771356-80793836 GCF_008632895.1 Mastomys coucha
ATATAAAGGCAGGCCTATAAGAATTATGGCAGATTTCTCACCAGAGACTATGAAAGCTAGAAGATCCTAGGCAGGTGTCATACAGACCCTACAAGAACACAAATGCCAGCCAAGGCTATTATACCCAGCAAAACCCTCAATTACCATAGATGAAGAAAACAAGATATTCCATGACAAAACAAAATTTACACAATATCTTTCCACAAAACCAGCCCTACAAAGGATAATAGATGGAAAACAACAACATAAGGAGCAAAACTACACCCTAGAAGAAGCAAGAAGGTAATTTTTCGGCAAATCCACACAAACATATTCCACCTCTTACAACAAAAACGACAGGAAGTGACAAATACTTTTTCTTAATATATTAATTTGAAAATTAATATCACCAATATATCCTAATCGATTGAAATCCAATAATGTGAAGACTTAGAAATTTGTTAATTGTCATCCAATGGTCTCTCTAATTTGGTAATTGGAGAAATAGGTCCAACATTGTACAATCTATATACACTCTCAGCTTGTATGTTTGTAACCCTGTCTGACTGTGTACAACATAAGTGTCTTGAAATCTTGCTTCTCCTATCGCAGCCTCTCTATTAGTAGTATTGTTTATTTCATGTTTTTACATTATACTATGGTTTTCAGAACAGCTTATATATTTCAAATGTATTTATATACCCAAAAGAAACATAGACGATGACCTAGGGAGGTGGCTTGTAAGAGAACAACAAAGTAAGACTGAATGCTTTGCTTGACATTTGTAACTCTTGTATCAAGTTTGAAGAAGAGGACTTTATAAGTTACTCTTTCTCTGAGATGAATGCTTTTCCAAATTACCACAGCTAATGAACCAAATTCTTACCCTCACCTAATGTCTGTGCCACCCTCCAAGCAAAAACCATTGTTCATTGAAACAGTTGGCAAATGACTTTATGGATAGACCATCTTAATACCTCCACCATTTCTTAAATGAATGTAACCTGTTCTCAGTGGGCTGAGAATGAAGTCACTCACTCAAGTCAAATAGCTTTGACCATAGCATGAAGTCTGTATTCAAAAATGGGACCTACAATTCATTTCTTGGTGCAGTAGAACTATAAACTCTCATCTTAGCTACGATGGAGGCAAAATCCTTTGGTGATGTGAGGGTCACTGAAATACAGCCTTATTACAATAAAACCCAATGTCTAAAAATTGTTCTTAATTTGGGCTTGTACTCCAGTAAGAGCCAAGATTTTAAACTCTCCTAAATACAAAACAAGCAAAAAGACTTTATATATTCATGTTCATTTAAGATATACAAAAAAAAAAAAAGAATTAGATAAGAAATATCTAGTGGCTTAGATCTGTAATCCCAGTTATACAGAAAGCATAGGCAGAAGCATCACAAACTCATTTGTGATTGGAGCTAGGACACTCCGAAATGTCCACATGGCTAATAACTTACCTCCAATATTCCTTACTTATTACTTACTAAAATCTATATTCCATCTTTGTTGTCTTAGATCCAGTCAGAGACCCTGAGGCCACTCTTCCATGGCTCTTACAAGTTTGTGGTCCCTCTGTCGTATCTTCTCGGGCACTGCAGCTACTCCTTTCCTAGCACCTCTTCTTGCTCCTTCCTAAGTCCCTTGCCTCGGAATCCTAAAGTCCCACCTTTGTCTCTCTGACCAGACATTAGTCTCTGGCAACCTTGTTTATCAATTAACACCAACAGAGAGCAGGGTCCTTCAACATCTTACATGCAGATCTACAGATTTCCCTGTAATTTGGGGGATGTAATTAACATAAGTAGCATTAGGCCAAATCCCTACTCCCTCCCATATGTATATATACACACGATTATACATATATATATACACATATATATCAGATGATATATATATTATATATGATCTGATATATATATATATGTATGTATACGTGTGTGTGTGCATATATGTGCGTATATATGCACTTGGTTAAATGAAAATTAAGGAAACAAAAATTTTATGCAAAAAATGTAGATACTCAGAGGCATGATTGAAATCTACTGTTATGCAAAACACAAACAAACTTAGAAGTGAACATAGCCTGGTCATTACAGTTTCCAAGACTAGGCATCAATGCAATGGCTAATAAGGTTAATCTTGGCATACTTATCTTGGCGTAATTAGATCATTGCCTTGGTTGGAATAGAAATTCTTTTACCCGTGTGGCAATTCCTGCACTCACAGGAAACATTTATATTTAGAGATATTATTAACATTTTTATAGATACTGTATTTTAAAAACTGCAATTTCTTGATTAGAATGTTATGAAAAATTAATAAAGAGAAATCTGTTCATAAAATGTGCCATATGAAATCTACATAACATAAACCCTATGTTTTTCACTTACTCAGAGCTACTCTTTTGTAGAGCTTCTCTTCTGGCACTATAGTTTCTCCAGGGATATACAACCAGAACAGGATCTAAAGCAAGATGAAAAATGAACATATTTATCCAAGTAGAAAATCAAGCAAGTACATATGTTATTTTGACTCCAATTTAATCTTGATTAAATAAATACAGAGGAAAATATTTTCCAACTACAGACTTATAGAAGCCAAGCACACAAATATAAATTGATGTGAAAAATTTTTAAAAGCAATCAGGGTAATTCTGTCTGAATGAGTTATTTTACACAAAATATCTTCTGTACAGCATAGAAAAGATATAGGTTCACCTTCTAAATATCCTAAATCTTTTCTGTTAAGTAAAAGATTTTTCTTTTTCAAAAAGTATATGTATTTCAATGTTTATAATTTGTTTTATTTTTCCCCAGGTAAATACTTAATTAGATATCCAGGTTAGGAAACTGATCCATAAAATATCTAAGAACTTCATTCAAATAACCCAACAATAGTGGGTTCTTATTAATTTCATCCAGAAAGTAAAATCTGCATTCATCTCACTAAGCAGGTTACCTTGCCATTCATTGAAATGCAAGATTAGCAGGATATTACTTGGCTTTCATTATAAAGCATAGTCCTCTCAAATTGAATTATGTTTGATGAAGTATTACAAATTATTCCTTCTCTTGGCACTTTAATTTTCTTAACATATCTTCAGTCTAGAAAGCATTAGCATAAGATTTAACTCTGGCATGTCACATATTTAAATTTGCCTGTTAATCACACACATTTAATCAAATTTTTATTTGAATACTTAATTGAAAATATTGTACTTAACAGGCTGACAGTTCAGCTACATACTGAGTATGTATGTGCAAAAAGGTGATTATAATCAAACCTAGATTAGCTGTTATTTTTCTATCATTGTAATTCTTAGATAAAGTATGATTCTTAAATGAGGATTCCAGAATGAGGATTATAGAATTGAAATTTAACCCCTAGTGATTTGTTAAAAAACAAAACAAAACATAAAACCCCTTTTGTTTTATTAATTTTAATACAGTAAATATATTAGGTCTGTATGTATTATTTAGAAATCATCAAGTGGTTCACAAGTTTTATAGACTAACCTAGACAATCTTTAAGTGAAATATAGTTGGAAGACTGTCCTTGGGGTTTACTATAACCTGTAATTACCAACACATTATAAAATTTATAATAGAAAAATCAGTGAAAAGCTTCAAGAACAAGCAACAAAGCTTGAAAAATCAGTAAAAAGCTTCAAGAACAAGCTAAAAAATAAATAAATGTATTATAATGGAAGATAATTATATATATATATAATTATATATGTAGATATACATATATATTGTATATACATATACATAATTATATATATATGTATGTATGTATAATTGTAATGGTGCTTCCCAGGCTGTAGAGATAACTCAGAGGTTAAGAGCACTAGCTGCTCTTCCAGAGGTCCTGAGTTCAATTCCCAACAACCACAGGGTGGCTCATATTTGATGCCCTCTTCTGGCATGTGGATATGCCAGAAGATATTCAGCAGAGTATTCATACATTCAATTAAAACAAAAGTTGTTGCTTCCCAACCAATTGAGTTGGAAAATTTTAATGATCATTTAAAGAAAAGAATATGCAGTTACAAACATTACACATTTTTAAAAAAACGAAATGCAAAGTTGATCCCAGTTCCAAAATAAAATGCAAAATTATAAAATTTATTAAAGGTGATATTAAAGAATGCTTAAATAACTTTGAGAGTGGAACTCCATTTGAGATTAGAGTGGCAAAAATAATTTGATTTTTTTTAATTTCATGAGTTATTTTAGATGGAATACTTTTTAAAAAAGAACTGTAGAAAGAATAAAAAAACAGGATCTAAAATGCATACCAAGTAAAATACTTGGATAGCAAATATTAAAAAGTGTGTTTATTATCAATAATATTTAACAATATTCTACAGTAAAATGTTAAAATATCAAAAGGTATATCTTAGCAAAATATACAAGTGTAAATATTCATAGAAAGAAGTGCCTAAATGATCATGCCTGTAACCATATATACAAGCAATATTATATAGACTGAGAAGGTTATGTTTAAGAGTATTTAGAAGTATAAAGATATGCATATATCTAGGAAATAACTATTAATGAAATAGAAGGCCACGAATTCAAAGAAAACTAAAGAAGCACATATGGGACAGTTTGGTGAAAGGAAAGAAAACTGAGAAACTGGGTAAATATATTATGTTCTCAAGAAATATGTAAAAGAAGGAGAAGAGGAGGAGGAGGAAGAGGTAGAAGAAGAAGAAGAAGAAGAAGAAGAAGAGGAAGAAGAAGAAGAAGAAGAAGAAGAAGGAGGAGGAGGAGGAGGAGGAGGAGGAGGAGGAGGAGGAGGAGAAAAAGAAGAAGAAGAAGTAGAAGAAGAAGAAGAAGAAGAAGAAGAAGAAGAAGAGGAAGAGGAAGAGGAAGAGGAAGAGGAAGAGGAAGAAGAAAGAGAGTCTCAACATCAGAAATCATCAAAGAATAATTACAAAATCATGTCATTATTTATCTGCTAAGATAACTATATTCAAAGCAAAAATAATGCCAAACATTGGAAAGGAAATACATTAAGGTACTTATGGGAATGTAAAATACAGCAGACACTTTGGAAAAAAATATTAGCAGTACCTTACAAAATTAAATAATTGTTTATTCTATAATAAAAAGAGTGCATTCTTTGAGATACATTCTAGAAGAGTTGAAAGTTCATTTATACACACGCATACACACAGAGTGCACATAAGTTTTACAGCTACTATAATTGAAAAGCCTAGGAACCACGTAATGTTCCTACAAACAAGACATCCATGTCTTGGGTGATTGCAGGGCCTGTGAGCCATTTGCTCAATTAATGACTACTTGTGAGAGCCCATCCCTCGGTATCAACATTGGGAATGTGTTTACTCTACTCCAGGTTATTGAAGGACAAAGCAAAGGCAACAGTGCCATAAAAATCAAAACTACAGGTCCCCAGGTCTCCAGAAACACCCAACCAGGTTCAGTTGCTCTCTGATAGGTCTAAACTCAGAAGGATTTGTCTCTTTTATAATGAGCATAAATTAATGCAAAGTACAGCTCAGATTCTGCTGGTCAGGTAGTTTTTATACAATGTTTTCAAGTTGGGATCCCCAAATCAAACCTTGTAGCAGCAGGCTTATGAAAACAAGGTGTTAATGTTGCTTACTATACTTAACTTCTGTGATTTTGTTAAACAGTCACAGTCAGAAATCACTCTATTCTACTATGTCCCCAAAAATAATTACTGCAAAGAGCCACCCTACCTTTCAGGATACAGAGAAGACAATTTTCAGTAACTTCTTGATTATCTAGTCACAAAGTCAGCCACAGACACCCAAGTATCCATTTTTGTCAGAAACATATTTTCCCAATTTAGTAACATTTTACCCAAATGGAACAATTTGAACCAAATAGTGCTTTCTTGATTATATTCCTAAAACTTATTAACCCCTAGTCTCTGATGCTTATCTACTGTGGTACCAAAGTGGGGCCTGCTACTGAGGCCGATAGCTCTCTCTCTCTCTCCCCCCAGTGCTGACCTGTGGCTACACAGCACATTAGTTAAAAAGGAGGCAATGTATAAATGAGATATTTTATTGTAGGAAGGAGAAAATAGGCCAGTCAAGTATAAAGAAGGAAAGTAGGGGAAGAAAGCAAGAAAGCAAGAAGGCAAGAGAAGAGAACACAGAGCAGGAAAGAGATGAAGAAGACAAGAGTGGAAAGAGGGCAAGAGCAAGAGAAGAGACAAAGAGCAAGAGAATGAGGAGGGGGCTAACCGCCCCTTATATTGTATGGGGCATGGCATCCCTGGTGGTGTTGTGGTCAGATGACTGGAGATAGGGTCCAGCTAGGACCTATGCTGGGAGCTTGGGACATTGTCTGCCTGATAGAGCACACATCTTCTGCAGGGGAAGCTGTGAGGGGTTGTGATTGAAACAGGAATCAAAGACTCAGGAGGTAAGGCCAAGTTCCTCTGCCCCCTGCAAGCAGAAAACTGCCCAGGAAGGCTCCAGGGCTCAAAGCCAATTACTCGACTGAGCTTAAGTCACCTGAGCAGACCACTGCCCCACAATCTACTATAAAATAACTTTAATTTGACAGATGTAATTGTCTCCAAGTCATGCCGATGAATGAACTCACCCTTTCTAATTCTTTCTGAACTTGGGCTGGCTGATTCAACTCAGCTGTTCTGGCTCAAACTCCTCCTCCAATCTGATTGATCCAATGTGCCTTCTCTCAGCTTTGTATTGAATTGCTTTGCTTGACGTGAACCTAACACTGGCAATTTGTTGAGTCTTCTGGCTCCATCTAATTCTCTTTTCAACTGCCTCTGCTGACCTGCACTAAACTGCATAAAGTCACAATGAACTCAACTCCCTGTTCTACACTCATTACACAGACTCCCAAAAGCTCCTCTCTTTCCCAATGCTGCTCTTAAATACTTTGTTTTTTGCCTTAAAGGTATGAACTACAAGTGTTAAAGATTTGTGGCATGTCTGCTTTCCAGCCAGATCACAGAGACCTAGGTCTTTAGCTGTGATCTCTTTCCAGAACAGTCAGGTTGTTATATTAAAATTCCTCTACAAGACCTGATTCACAAGGAGACCTATACAATTTACACTTGAACAAATAGCAAAAGTCTCCCAAAGGCTTTTTGAGAATGCACTCTCAACAGATACCCACTTTTCTCATTTAATTATCTAATCCCATCACTCAGTCTTTACACTCCCCAGACTGGTTCTCTCTAGATATGTTTACGAGTGTATAAAAGAAGACTTCATTTTGAATTTTAGACACTGACATACCTTACAATCTGACATTCTCCTTATCCTAATTTCTCTCTCCTCTGAATGTAGCAGTTATCTTTTCTCTTGTCCTAATTATTTTATTGAACAAAATCTCCCCCTCAGTGATACCTATTTGATCGGATCAAACTTCAGTGAAAATTATAATGATACTGACATTCTGATGTAGTCTACTTCAAAACCACTTAGACACATAGTTCTAGAGTAATGGGCTTATTAATGGCATGCTGTAATGAGTTTTGTTTCATCTCATTGTATTTTATTTTGTCCTGTTTGGATGCTATCACTCAGAGACCTGTTCTTTCTAATGAGAAACAGAAAAGGAATGGATCCCTAGCAGAGGAGACAGGTTGGGGAGAGACTGGGGAGAGTACAGGGAATAGAGACTATAATCAAGATATGTTGCATGAGAAAATAATCTATTTTCCATAAATAAATAAATTCAAAGTAAAAAAGTAGATGTGCATTTTAAGTGGAAAAATTTTCAATATATTTTGTTTGAGCAAAACACTTATGGAAAAGTAGAAATCTGTTCAAGTTAACTGTTTTAATATAATGTTGAAAGGAAAAATGCTTTCAAACAATGGTTAGGAAAGATTTTATTTATATGTACATATATAAATTTATATTAGGTTGATTATTTTAATAACTTTAATACTAATATTATATTACTAAGTATCCTATATCCTGTTTAAGAAAATGAAAATTAAAGACATTTAGTATTATTTTTCTCATTCTGCCATATTTCATAATTCTACAGATATTATAATACTATCTGACTTACTCTCCATCAAATAAAACTTAAAAATCTGACTTTTATACATATAAAGTTTGAACAAATATAGAACCTTCAGATAATTCTATTCTATACTTGAAGGAAGTTCAATAAAAGTCAGAATCTATGAATAAAAAATTATAAGGAAAAGTGTCTAAAGCATTAAAATGATAAATGTATAGATAAAAATTTAATATTTGAATTATAACTCTATAAATGAGTTATAGAGTTTTATTTTATTTGATTAATATTTCATAATTTACATAAGCTTAAAATTCTAAGCATGTATCTCTAGATATGCCTGAGAATTCAAATTTGAAGAGAACATAGTTCATTTGTTAAGCTACACTTTTTTATAATGAAATATACATTTTTATGAACAAGATCTAATAATCTAAATTTCCATATAATCTATAGATTAAGAAAACTCAAACAAAACAGCATATTACCCATGAGTGGCAGAAATAAATATTACAAAATCCATTAGACATACACATGTTTCTTGTTATAGAATATCTAAAATTCATATTATAATGTCAAAATGATTTAGAGCCAGTAAAAAAAAAATACAAATATCCATTGGACATAAAATGCTTAACAAATACCAAGTAAATGAAGCATTACAAATATTGGCAGAACATCTATACATATCTGGTTGAACAAGGCTCATATTTCTGCTATTCTATAAGATCAAAGGAAGGGACAGTTGAAAGTCTTTGTAAGACCAGCATGAAAAACACAGTAAGATTGCACTTGATATAGTTGGATGAGTAGTCTAGATAACAGGGCTTACATACAGTCTTGTTTAGAGTGATAATATGTCTTCCAGGATATTTTCTGTTCAGGAATTAGTTTTTGATGGCATACTTAAATTCCTTACATTCTGAGTGTTTCCTTCTACTTTTATGGTTTTTTTGTTTGTTTTGTTGCTGTTGTTGTTGTTTTGGTTTTTTGTATGTTTTTTGTTTTCTGCATACCCAATTTGACAAAATTTGATAAGAAAGGCTTCATAATTGCAATTTCGTTTTTTACTTCTTTGCTTTCAGTCTCTGAGTTTCTACTTAATTAGGAAAGACCAAGGAAAGGCATTCTGTAAGCCTTTTAGGTTATATTTCAGTCAATTATAAAAATGGTCATTCTTGTTTCATCTCTTCATGTAGTACAAAGAAAGATGACTTTCTTTAGATGTGTTATCACCAATAATATATGAAACAAACTTGAGTACCTGACCAGATTTGGGGTGGTTCTGATGCTTTTCTTGAGAATCTGCCTATGAAACCTGAAGGTCCTGTTCGCCAATTGGTTGTTGACCAATCAATAAAGATGTCTGCAACTGATGACTGTGAGGAATAGATGGGACTTACAGGTTTCCACTGGCAAGCTAAGAGATGCAGAAGGTATTCATCATGCTTAGGAGGAGGGAGAGAGTCACCAACTATGTGAGAGCTTGAGTGGAATGGCCATTGGCCACTTCTGGGGGTGGGGTATTAGAAACACAACTAAGCTGGGGGTAGATGTAGTGTGTTGAGGAAGGAAAAGGTGACTAGACAACTAAGCTAAGGGCAGATGTACAGTGTTGAGCAAATGAGTAAAGGAAAAGGCATGCTAGCCAGGGAAGGCTTAGAAAGCCTAGCTACTGAGCCATAAGGCAGGTTAAAATGAGATATGTGTGTGTAAGTGTCTTTCATCTGTGGATCCAAGGGACCCAGGGTGGTGGCTGGTAGCATGGTCCACTCTGAGCTTAATGTGGGGTAGTAGACACTACATGCTACAGACTAGAACTACAGTATTAATTCATTAAGTGTGAAAATGCACCTGGATTATAAAAGCTGATGATAGCAGCGATGACTTTATTATTATCAATGATTTTAGAATCATCTGGGTCCTTTGCCATTAATATTCCAGATATGGATTTACCTTTCTGCAGTCTGATATAAACCATTCCTTATGAGTAAAGAAGAGCTATGACAAATGTAGATAAACATATGGATTATATTTTTCTACCCAGGGATGACAAAGTGGCTTGTAGATTAAGGCAACCTCTGAGAGTTTGATTTTCTAATAAATCATGAGAAATACATTATAATGTCATCGTGTATGATAGGTTTAGTTTGTAGGCAAAGACACAAATGTTATATATCTAATTAACTTCAATACAAGTTCTGAAATTATAAGCATTACTAGTTTACTATTAACATAGATGTTTAAAACAATTTTGTACAATATGAGAATTAATATTAGCAAGCATAGTCACAATACTTTAAAACAACTGCTTAAATAAAACAGAATAAGAAATTTCAATGCAAAACTTTTCAGAAAATAATTTCAGGGTTTAATGACTATTGTTATTTTATTGTGTTATAATATTAATTTTGTTTATCATGAAAAATGTAAATATATAGTATGTAATATATAAATGCATACATAATTCACTTTCATTTCTTTTGATTGATTCAACTGTTTCTTCTTTATATACACTTTACTGAAAATCTCTTTCACAGTATTAGGAACTACACCAAAAGAAGTTTCAAGGGTTTTAAATTCTTACAGAAATTTCTGTAGAATACTAGGCAACTGGTAAAAGAAGACAATATATTACTTAGTTCTGATATAAAGCAAACATCATTAGTTATTTTTAACATGGTTAACTTCAACAGATTGATTTAAACTAGTAGTTATTTTATGTACCTTTCCCTGGAATCTGAAAACTGATAAATAATATATTTAGCATCATGTATGTAGACTACAAATGTATGTAACCCTTTCAGATAATATTATTTCCTCTATACATCTTTGAAAGTCTATTTGAAAACTGTGACTACACTGGAAGGGTAGAAATTATAATGAAAAACTTTCATCCAGGATATAGAGAATAAAGGCAACATTTCAAATGAAAGCCACAAATAGTATCCCTTCTCTTTCTGGCAATACCCTGATTTCTTAGGCTGGAATGATGCTGAGGAAAAGAAATAAGTACAATACCAGCAGGCAGCATCCTGCTGCTTTCAGTCAATGGAAGAGCTCCACAGTGCATCTAAGATCACTGAAGTTCAAATTTAAATGTATCCAGGTCACAGTCTAAGTATCAGGGTCACTCAGTCTTGAATTCATTCTTGTGTAAGTGTGGAGCCACATGTTTGTGTTCCAACTTTCTGTAGCTCAATTCTACAGACCTATTGACCATGTAAAATCACTTTCTTCCTGGCTACTTAGCTGCCAACCTAAGATGTGACTTGTCAGTTTGCTAAATTTAAAATGATTTCTTTATTCTGCAAATGACTTTGATATTTATAGAATTCAAGGAGAACATAAAAAGAGGTATATAAGATATCCTGTATGTGAATATTAAATCTCCCAGGTAATACATTTAAATGTAAGTCAAGGGGCAATGAAAAACGTAAGGTATCAGAAGGATAGACAAGTTCAAAATTAAATATTAAAAATATGGCAGCTTAGTAATTTCATCTAAACTGCAATCACCTTTTTTTTTCCTCCCCATTCTTGTAAACAAAGTTGTCTTCCTGAGACCTTTTGTGAATGTTGACAATATGAGAACTGTCCCTAAGACTTTACCAACAAAAATGATCATGCTGCATCTGATTACCCTCATTAGTCATTTTATGCTTAATGTGAACTCATCTCAGTGTTTGAAGGGCAGGAATCTTTTTTCTAGTTTTGCACCAGCCAATACTGAGACACACATGCTTTTTTAAACTACCACTTTAATTTCCATGTTATGATTCTTGTCTTAGATCAAAATTCATTGAATGGCATGTGGCAATCAAGGCCTGTGAGCATCGCTTTCTCTATTATTTTCCTTTTTGTTCTTCATAGCAACCTTCTTGGATAGGGTTAATTTTGCTTCTTGTATGGACACAGAAAACAGCCATTGAACTTACTCAACAAAGCAAGTATGCTTCCTCTAGCTTCAAATATCCAGTTTGTCCTTAATACATTAGTAATAGTTTATTATACTGTCATAGTATATTAAAATTTACATTACTCAGAAAAATGTGCCTAATATTTGATTGAAGTTTGCCTCCTTAGTACATACAATTGAGTTCTGTTTCCTTTGTTTTTTTTTTAAACAGTGCTTAAATTACATACTTGGGTGTTAAATCATCTAATATCCACTAATGTTGACTTATGATTGCATGTCATGTGCATTACTGGAAGAACTCGATATTGTGTAATATTGCATGCTATTCCCATGTTTCAAATTTTCTTTAAAATATCTAAAATTTGTTTTTGATTGAATATTTCATTGGTCATCTTGTTGTCACTAAAATGTGCATTTTATTATCCTATTTCCATTCTGCAATGTATTATAATTGTTGGAATCCATTAAAATAGTATTACAAAATAGATTTATTATTTGTTTGACAGCCATGAAGTTTAAAAATTGGTTCCCGTGCCTTAAGTATTTTCTGCATGTTCTACATGAGTTGTAATTTCCCTCATCCGTCAAGTGATGCCCAGTCTATTTCCTGAATTAAGAAGTAGACAAGTAGATATGACCTCTGCTCACTCTGTTTAGTCCTCTCATCATCTATATTCTTGACCAGAGATTTCCAGGCTTTGAAAACAGCAGAATGAAGAAGGGGAAATAAAAATTTCTCTCTACATAGGTGGCCTTTATCAATCTAGATTCAGCTAGAAATATACTAAAAATGCATCCCATTGTTTGTGTAACTTGGTAAAGAATATGAAAGGAAAATATTGACCTAATTTCAAAAAAAACAAAGCCAAAAATAAAAACATCAAACTTTTAAAATAATCTTTTTATTTTATTATTTTTTAATTTATTTACATTTCAAATGTTATCCCCATTCTAAGTTTTCCTTCTTCAAGCCCCCATTCCCTCCTCCCTCCCCCTGCTTCTGTTAAGGTGCTCTCCCACGGGCCCACTCAATCCTGCCTCAATGCCCTAGCATTCCCCTATCCTGGGTCATCAAGCTTCCACAGGAAAAAGGGGCTCCCCTCCCAGTGATGCCAGATAAGGCAATCCTCTGCTACTTATCTATCTGGAGCCATAGATACCCACTGTGTACTCTTAGCTTGGTGCTTTAGTTCCTGGAAGCTTTGTGTGTGTGCGGGGGTCTGGTTGGTTGATATTGTTGTTCTTCTTATGGGATTGTAAACCCCTTCAGCTCCTACAGTCCTGCTGTGGGCCGGCCAGTCTGAGCCTCCCTCAACCCATGGGGAAAGAGGGTCCTGATCAGGTCAGCAAGGCATTGGCAAAGAAAAAATAACAGATGTGACACAAGGAAGTGCAGGATCTGAATGTATTTCTCAAAAATGGCATCAGACTTTTACAGCCATTACAAAAGAGAAAAGAAAAATCTGGCAGCTAAGCTGTCAGGGTCCATCTGAGGCCATGTAAAACACACTGGGTCTAAAGCAGCAGCCACCTCTTCTGGACAGGCACTGTACCCCCCAGGGCCCAAGTGCTCTGGGTCTGGGGGACAGTGGACTGCATGAGGCTCGAAGCTCAAATGCTCAAATCTCAAATGCTCTTTGTTGTACTCTCTCTCTCTCTCTCTCTCTCTCTCTCTCTCTCTCTCTCTCTCTCTCTCACACACACACACACACACACACACACACACTCAGCTCAAGGTCCCACCCATCCTTAGTAAAATGCCCACTATGCTAGTCTGGGCTAGCAGAGACATGTCACTGGGAGTCCCATTCTTGATAATTCCTAGGAGTGACTCAACTGCCATATGTGACTGAAAATGAGGATTCTACTTGACCTTGCCCTGGGATAAATAACTCCCATCTTGTAAGCTTCAATGCCCTACTTCCTTCACTATCTACCTAACAATGCTGGAGGCAATTCGTCTGGATGGGTAACATTCTTTATGAAATTCCAAGCCAGGATTTGAAGATGTTGGAACACTGGTAAAGATCAGAGAGCAATGTCCAATTTTGTTTAGCTATAGCAAATCATATCATGGTGGGCACCTAGCATGAGAGTTTGCAAGGACATATTTGGGCCACTTCTGAGTTAGGAGATGCCAATGAATAAATTCCAAGCAACTGGCTTCCTTTGAAGCTTTTCACCTCTGGTCTGTGGCCATGCTTTTGGGCTTGTCACAAGACTTCATTAGAGTGGGAGTGGCACAGTCCTTGCCCTAATTTCTACATTGGGGTCCCTCACACTCAGTCCAATGTTTGGCTATGTACATCTACATCTGTATTGGTCCAGCTCTAGCAGAGCCTCTCAGGGGGCAAACTTTTATACATTATGCTCAGTAGAGTTTCTTATAACTTCTCTAGCATAGTATAGCAACAGGTTTCAGGGAGAGAAGATAGATGATAATCTATCTTTACATTTGCATCAAAATGTCTGGACAATGTATAAGGTGTCAGGAAAAATGAACGCATTAACTAAAAAATGATCTTTCTCCTTTTTACTTTGAAGAATTAAGGATCAATCTAAGATCTTACAGATATTAGACAAGTGGTCCCCCAATGAGTTATATCCCATTTCACAATCTTCAATCTTCAATTTTTAGCAGTCTAGGATATTTTTTAAAGACTCAGATACCATTCCTAGAGTGTAGGTCTCACATGGCTGAGACCCTGAAGTCTATTCCATCAATGTGAAAACAATGCAGACAAGTAAAACATTTTATTTAGTTCCATCAATTTAATAGGACCCTTCATTTAGCAATGTTACCTCATATTTGTTTAAAATATCCAATAAAAAAAAGAAAATTTTGTTATTGATAAAAACAGAATAATTCAAATTTTTGTAGTTTTTTAAGGTTATTTTTTATTGTACATAAACAGAATAATTCAAATTTTTGTAGTTTTTTAAGGTTATTTTTTATTGTACATAAAAATGCTACATTATACAGGCATTATGCTCCCTTGCTTCATTTAATCAATGTTTATATAATTCCTTTGAATATATTGGAAAGGATTCTCATTGGGAATCCAATTTTAAGAGCATTCAAATTCATTAATAACATAAGTTGACATACATTGGATTGATCAAATATCTTGTCATTTATTGAAATATTATTTAAAAAACTGAAAAATCAAATTAATTGATTTTAAAATAATTTTCCATTAGTATTCAATGCTATTCCTTGCAAGATCATTACAAATAATGGAAACTGTCTGTGAGTGTTTGCATGAACATCCTTATTTAAACATAATTATAATCTAATGAATAATTGATCACACAGTCTAGTTTTAACTTCACTGTGTACATGTTATATCCAACTATTGTTTGTCATTTTCTTTTATAAGATCAACTCATCATTATTAAACATTTAAAGAGACAGAAAATTTACACTTGTACTAACTTGTGGCATTTGAATTTTTAATTATTTTTTATGTAATATTTTGAACATATTTTCCTTCTCCCAACCCCCACATGAGTCTCCCCTCCTTCCTACCCATTCCATTTTATGTTCTTACTCTCTTTTTTTCAAAGAATAAACAAAACAAACAAAAACAAAAATCAACGAAAAACCAAAACCAAACCAAATGAAAACAACAACAACAAAAAGACCAATAAGACCAAAAATATTCCAAACAAGAAAGAAACAAAAGTATACCCAAAGAAAACCTGGCGTTCATTTTGCATTGGCCGACTACTTCGGGGCATAGAGCTTTCCGTGGAATGTCTTAGGTGTGATTCATGGTGTGATGTGATATGGGTGATGACACTTCCCTTGAGAAACTGATTTCCTCTTTGCCATAGGGGATTAGTTGCAATGTCTTGGTTAGAAATAGGTCTCCATGCCAACATCTCCCTCTCTGTAGGATTGCATCTGACTCGAGGCTGTGAGGGTTTGGTATGTGATGCCACAGGTATGTGAGTTGATATGTGCATCAGTCTTGTTATTTCTGAAAATCATGTTTCCTTTGGAATCATTCATTAATTCTGGCTATTGCTATCATGCTACTTCCTCTTTCCCATGAAGCTTGAGGGAAGAGGTTTGATGAACACATATGATTTAGGACTTAGTGGTCTTAAGTTTCTGATTCTCTATACATCCTCCAGTTTGTCCCTGTGTTATTCCACATCCACTTTGAGAAGTACCTTTCTAATGGGGGTTGAAATGAAGCATGGATCTATTATTAGAGCTAAATATATTGTGAACCATTTTATTGCTATATTAATTTAAATAATATTAGTAGTATTTTCTCCAACACCATGTTTTTGTTTTTATTTCTTGTATTTTTAGCTACTATAGCAGTGTCAGCTATGGGTTCCATCTCCTGGAAGGATCTCAAATCCCTTCAAAAAATGAGTAATTTTTCCCATACTGTGACATTAGAATTTTACATAAGCCTACTATGAACTTTATAACAATTACAGAGAAGTTAATGGTGAATGGTAAATAATCCCATTGTTTAAGTGAGAGGCATTAGGTGAATGAGAATGTTACTAGCATCAAATATATGCAGACCACAGACACTAATGAACACCTTATAATACTCAGCCATTACAGTATTTGTTCAATGGAGGAATGTGATTTCTTATCATTTTCACTTTATTTATTATGAGAGGATTAAACCCAAGATTCAAAATAAAAAACACAAATAAAAGTATTTAATCTATGATTTATATGTGATATAACTGAAACAAGATAAATAAATTAATCTTTTAAACTAATTTCTTATGAAGATCTTCAAAAAATAGCAATATGTTTTAAAATATAAGCAAGAAATCTTAGGTAAGAAAAAGATTGGCATGTTTTAGAGGGTCTTATAGAATAACATGTAATTTATGGGCTAAAGTTTCAGATTGTGGGAAACTATGATGAGGAAACTCTATAGCCAGCTTCCCTGACTCAGCCAAAATAATAATTATGTTTCCTGGATCCTCTATACCACGACTGGATATTGATGACTGGGAAACTGTTGTATTCATCAACACTAAGTGTTATAGCATTTAATCCCTTTTTCTAGTCATCAAGACCAAAATTCAGTAAGCCAGACAGGAAAAGACAAATCACTGTATATTGTTTTAATACAAGCAATTTTGTATTCCTGAAATGCTATTAAGTCAGTTAATGCTGCTTAGAAGCATCACACAGAAATATTCTGGTTCATTGGTTTCTTGTTATTATGCTATCAGAAGTAAAAAATATCACTTGTACTAGAATACATGTAGCACCCATGTTGAATGTGAATTCTAAAATGCAAAATATGGCTAATGATATACAGAAAAGGGAGTTAGACAGATATAAAAAGGTAAAAATTGGAAAATGAATTTGTGATGACTGTGGGCCTGGGTGTCTCAGCTGCTGAAGCCTGGGGCTCTCTGCTGCTGATGCCTGGGCTTCATGGCACATTACTTAAAAGAAGGCAATGCATAAGTGAGGTATTTTATTATAGGAAAGAGAAAATAGACCAGTCATGTAGAGAGAACGAAAGAAGAGGAAGGAGAGAAGAAAAAAAGAGAAACAGAGAAAGGAAAGAAAGGAAGCAAAAGAGCAAGAAGGTAAGAGAGAATAAAGAGCAAGAGAGAGGAAGAAGGCAAGAGAAGATAACAAAGAGCAAGAGAGAGAGGAAAAGGACAAGAGAGAAAAGAGGGCAAGAGAAAAAAGAGGGCAAGAGAGAGAGAAGGGGACAAATACCCCTTATATTGTGTGAAGCATAGTTATCTGTCTGTGGAGTGATGCATACCTAGCTGTGATCAAATGACGGGGGATAGAGTCCAGCTAGAATACTGGGAGTTTGGGGCATTGTCTACCTGACAGAGCACACATCTCTTGTGGGGGCAGCTCTGAGAGATTATGACTGAGACAGGGGCCAATCATCCAGGAATTATAGCCAAATTCCTTCCACTCCTTACAGGCAGAAACTGCCCACTGGGGCTCCAGGGTTCTGGGCCTATTACTCAACTGGGCCTAGGTTGTCTGAACAAACCACTGCCCCACAGACCACAATGTACATAGTGGTTCATAGGAAGTAAGAAAAGGAACTCTGAACTGATCTTCAAAAATATATAACAAAAGGGAGTAGTAGAAAAAAAATTAATTGGGAATTTTCTATGCCATTTCTTAAATTCAAAAAAGGAAAACTTTAGCATTTTGCATTTTTTTCTTAAAATGAAACCAATACACTCTGTAAATGGGATAGTTATATGCATATTGTTTTCCATAGAAAGTTACATAGTCTCATTCATCACAAGCAGCAAGAACAGTAGCAGATGCTATGCATTTGGACTTTGAAAATAATAAATTAGAAATAAAGTTTAATAATGCTTCTTTTAAAATGTGTTTACTCTATTGAATAGTAAATTTCACTCCACTGCCCTCCATTTTCACCTTCTTTTGATTCCACTATTTCTTTAATTTTCAATCCATAAAAGATTCATAGAAAATCATCCTCAAAAATTTACATAATGATTGTTCAACATACAAACTAAAATAACATATCTGAATGAAGACAAATGGGTTTTCATTGATGATAGAAATTATTTCATTTAACAAATTATAATATACTTACAAAGTCATATGTGATTCTCAATCTATTTTCATCAAAATGTTTTTATTTGGAAATTTTCACTGAATAATTTGGATTTAATCACATGTAGTTGTTTTCATTTTGTGAGGACTTCATGTAAAGTTAGTGTTTACATCAATTCTACCTCTCCATCACTCACCACTCACTCTTCCCATTCCCTTCTCTTTGCCAATTTTATAATCTCTTATTATCTCTTATTATCTCATTATTATTAATATTATATGTATATATGAATACAACCTGCTGGATCAATTTGGTGTTACTAGTAGACATGGATAGGGCTATCTGCTTGAGAGAGTAACCTGTCAGGGGACACATCTCTAGGATGGGGATAACTGACTGATTGTATTTTTCTTAGCAGCCATAAATTGCTTGTAGCTATACATCTAGGAATGGTGCATTCTGACCTTTCTCCATTCATATTTGTATGCCAACTGGTGTTGTAACTGTGCAGGTCCTCTTTTGATGAACCTATTAATATTTTGTGGATGAAACTCCTGTAATCTATAAAAGACCTTATCTCACAAAAGACATCTTGATCTTCTGGAACATTCAAACTTTAGACATATCACCTGCAGGTGGGCACTCCACAGTCAGTTGAGTTTATATCTCTATATTTTGACCAGTAGTATATTTTTATAATGGGGTCAATCTGCTGCAGAAAGAAGCTTTTACAGTGGGTAGGAGCTGCACTTATCTACAACGTACATTCTACTGAGCCACTAGAATGCATACACCTTAATTTGGTAGGGTAGTTTTGAACTCATGCAATAACTTCAGATACTGACATATGCCTCATAGAAACAGTTGAGTGTACTGCACACACAGCTGTAACAAACCCATTCCCATTAAAAGAGCTGAATAACAGTTTGTCATAAACTCCCTCTCACATCTCATGAAACACAAACAACCCAGAAATGTAGTCCCTGCCAATCCTGATTACACTTAATGGATCTGTATGAACACTACACTGAACAATGTACTGGTAGCAAAAGCAATTTAATATGTTCAAGGAATGCCATAGGACACATCACCAGCAGAATTATAAGTAGTGATTCAAGATGATATAAAAGTTAATGACAACAAAATATACAAATTGTTATACTAACTACATAAACCTATACCAAGAAACACAGGAATCATGAACTATTATGTGATGATCACATAACTCCAAACAACACCATGCTCCCTGGCAGCATATCCCAAGACAAGAAGAGGAAACTGACAGGCAGCATAGTAATGCCTTCAAGAGCAAAAATTTTTTTTGAAAGCTAAATAAGGTAAAGCAGGATGCAGAAAAAGAAAATTTTTTATTTAATTAGGAAAACAGCTCAAGGTTTGTATGTAAAAATAAGGGAGTAGATAAATTTTGTACAAACCCCCAACAGAAATCATGGTGCTAAAGACCATAGCAAATGAAATGAAACAGCTGAAAACACCCAAAGCATGATTAATTAGTGAGTAGAAAGTATTCTAGAATGAAAGATAAAACATATAAAAGAGGAGAAAAAGAAAGAAAACTCTTGAAAGAAGGAATTTTTTTGAAGACTAAGGGACAGTATATAGCCAGAAAACATTTGTGTTGTCTTTTGTTCAGGAAGAATAAGTGAATAGGAAATGTATGAAAAACCTATTTTATGAAGCCCACAGAAACCCGAACACTTAAGATGTAGGGAAAGCTAAGCCAAGACTGGAAACACTTGATGCTCTTATAGTTGTGTTGTATTTGGTCAACTAAACACCCAAACTAAAGGAAAAATTCTGAAAACAGCAAACAAAAGCATGTCATTTATAATGCAATGTACAATATATCTTTGCAAGTCAGATGAGATTCAGATTTTAGAAGTAATATAAATATTAAAATAAAACAATCCTTCAAAAGAAAGATCAAAGCATAGACTGCTAGCTAAAGGGTTGAATCCAGCAGTGTTTCATAAATTAAGACATGGCTTTCATAAATCCAGCCATCTTTCATAAATGAAGACATGGCTTTCATGAATACAACCATCTTTCATAAATGAAGACATGACTTTCATGATTCCAGAAATCTTTCATAAATGAGGAAGACATGACTTTCAGACACAGACAAATGAAAGGAATTCATCACCATCTTACTTTTTATATTGTAAATAATAGAGGATATTACACTGGAAAAAATTACCATAACCACCATTATAAAATATGCCCCAGCACACACAATAGAAGACTTTCTCCTAGGAAGATGTCCAGGTTAAATGGGTTCAGAGTATGAAGTTCTAACCAAAAGATTAATAACCATGTTCAGACCTGGCAAAGAATTTCCAGGCAAAAGAGTAGCTCCAGGAAGCCCACAGCACTAGTAGGTACCATCATGCAGCCCATTGGGCCAATCACATAAACAAAGGCAAATGAGTACTTTAGTCAATAAGCGTAGTCTCAGAAGAGCATACGAAGTGTTTTAATAACCACAGGCTCTTATTTCCTGTGTAGATCAGTTTTATTCAAATGAAGAACAAAGACAAGCTTAGGGCTATATAACCATCTGAGTCATATGTACATCTTACAGAAATGGGATATTTGCTCAGGTACAGTTTGGGTGACTCTAACCCAGGACCACTTTAGCATGGTGGTCCTAAAGAATTCAGTATCCCTGTCATCACCTAAAGGAAGGAAATCTGGTTCATATCACATGAAAGCCACTGCTTAGGGTACAGTCTTCAAGTAATTAAATGAGCATAGGAAAGAGGCCTAGTTGAAAATAGATTAAATTAAGTTAGATTCCCATGTTACAAGTTGATGGGCAAACTTTTCTCATATATTTATTTGGCATGCATGTGTGCTTGTGCCCTGAACACTGAACCTAAATGGCTTAGAGGTAAGTTCATTTACTTAAATGTTGTTGTGGGAATATTTAAAAAGTGAATCCATCTCGCAAATTCCCTTTCCCTCCCGGCCACAGTACAGTTCGACATCACCATGTCCCGGTGGGCTCTTGTTATTTTCTCCCAGCTATTTGCAACATCTCGCTCACATGAAACACCTTACACTGTAAAAATTGAGTAAACAAAGACATCTCAGAAAAACATTGGGAAGCCAGGAATTTCCATTAACCTTGAAGTCAGGGAGCTTCAAAAGAATTTATTGAATAAATATCCATCCCCAGGAGATGCCCCAACTACAGGGAGTAACAATCTGTTCCAGGAAATGTCCCACCTGCAGTGGGGGTAGATCTCTCCCTACCCCTTCTGTGTGCCAAAGTTATCTCTCCTCACCTGGGGCACAAAAGACAATGGACACAAAGAATAATGGGGTCCACCAATGAAAGATAACCAACTCATGCTGTAAACTAAAACCTATATTCTGAAAGAGTATAAAGAGTATGTGCTTTTGTTCTTCAGTGTCACCTCTGCCCCAATTACAGGTGACCCCAGTATACTGGATCATTAAACCTCTTGCTGATTGCATTGATCTTCATCTCTGTGTCTTTGTGAGTGGGACATCCTGGACATAAGGCTTGTCTCTCTGGATCTTACAACACATCCACACAAACACAATCATTCATCTAGCTAGTGCCTAGTACCTGGTAGATAATGCATGACTCTTAAGGCTTTAATATCCAATCAGGTTGATATAATAATAAGATCACAATTTACAAGATGCCACTACAATACTTTCAGAGCCAATTAATAAAGACAATATTTTGACCCAATTAATTTAATATTGTAAAAACCTTAGTCTAGTTATAACTGCTTGAGGTCTGACTCTTCCTTTTTGTCTGACTCCACAATGATAATCCTTCTCCTGCTCTTGACTTTTCTCCTCTTCCAATGCTAGCTCCACCTCTCTATTCCTGTCCAATCACAGGCCTGCCCCTGCCCTAGTGTGTTTGTACAGAGAAAATTATGCAATATAATGTGGTAGCATGTCTCCATCTCTCTCTCTCTCTCTCTCTCTCTCTCTCTC
>NW_022196894.1:80793846-80796239 GCF_008632895.1 Mastomys coucha
TCTCTCTCTCTCTCTCTCTCTCTCTCCCTCTCCCTCTCCTTATCTATCTGTCTATCTATCTATCTATCTATCTATCTATCTATCTATCTACCTATCTATCTATCTATCTATCTATCTATCTATCTATCTATCTCTCTAGTCTAGTCTGATATCAATAAACTATTGTCTTGTTATAATTCCAAGGAATGGGATTACAGATGTGTAGAGGTATCCTGGTGTGCTCTTTATTAGTATGATAAAACATTCTGACCAAAACCAACTTGAAACATAAGAGATTCATTTACTTATATTTCCCTAACATACTCCATCATCAAGGAATGCCAAAGCAAGAACTCAAATAAGGGGTCTATCTGCTAAAAATGCAGTGGAAGCCACAAAGAAATCCTGCTTACTAGCTTGTTCTCAATGGCTTGCTCAAAATTATTCAATACAATGCAATCCACTGGCCAGATATATGGCAGCATTTACAGTGAACTTATGATCTCACATTAATTGATCAAGGGAATATCCCAAAGACTTGCCTGCAGGACAATTTGAAGATGATACTTTCTCAACTGAGGTTCTCTCTTCACAGATGAACCTGGCTTTTGCTGAGTTGGGCAAAAACTGGATAGCTCAAGGTATATAACACTTTGCCAGGCTCAGTATTAAGAAAAGAAATTAAAATAGAAAACAGAAGATTTTTTAATATCATACACACACACACACACACACACACATACACACACACATGTAATTGTATCATTATTATGTTTGTCAAAATTAAAATATTAAAATATTTTATAGGTAAAATTTTAGGGATACACCAATGGAAATGAACAGAACTGATAAAGCAAAAAAAGGATATGAGTGTTACCCTTATCCAGTAGCTGTATGCATGTCCTTCCTGGGCCCAGGGGCTACAAAAGAAAAGATGAGATCATCACGTAGCTGAGAGGGCATGAGAGGGTAATGGTGAACAGAATCTCTAAAGCTATTGACTTTCCACTCACCATGAGTGTGATGGCAGCATGTAAGTGTTCTGAGTAGGTCAGCAGCCCTGTGTTATCACTAACTCAGGGACTTGAGTGAAGCTGGACTAAGCTTTAATGAGAAGAGCGTGAAAGAGCCAGCTGTCAAGAAATTGGAGTAAAGCTTAGAAAAGTATCCTCATGAGTCAGAGCTCTTAGGTGACGTAGAACATACACTTGAATAGAAAAGAAATTAAGAATATGGAACATGTCACATATAGCTATATACAAAAGACATCTGGGGTAAAATGTTATATAAACAATTTACAGTTTAGATTTAACACCATGTAGCATAGCAAGAGTTGATACCTAACTATGAGATTGGAAAGAATATGAAGAGGTATTTTAAGGATTGTGGATATAGCTCAGCTGATAGAGTGTTTGCCTAACATGTACAAAGCCCTGGGTTCAATCCTCATATGATATTAACTAGGCATGGGAGTGCATACCTGTAATTTTGGGACTTAGGAAGTAGAAGCAGGAGGATCAGGAAGTCATTGACTACATAGTGAATTAGAGAGCAGCCTATGCTATATAACAGCCTGTCTCCAAATATATATATAATATGTATATATATAATGTATATATATTATGTATAAATATTATATATACATCTTATATATTATGTATATTACATATACATATATGTGCATATATATACATATTATATATACATATATATGTGCATATATATGTATATATAATAGTTAAAAATCCTAAGACTAATAAAAATGCGTGCCAGAAAAGCAATGTGGAGAGATGTAACTGAGCTTTAAGAGAACAGATGTGGGCGTAATAGGAGCTCCACAAGGAAAAGCAGTGCTCTTCAAAGAGCAGAGAAATGCAGTAAGCAAACAAAAACCCGAATACCTAAGGGCAAGCTGTCAAATTCCAGCCAGGAACCAGGAGAAAAGACTACACAAATGTATTTAATACACAGAAGTCTTTGAAATTCCAGAGATAAAGATAGAAATGTTACTTCTGTATGTCATCTCAAAATAATCTTATACACAAAAAAGAATTACATTAACCCTGAAATTCCCAACATCAGCAACAAGAAAGAAGTTTCTGTGGATTTTTAACTTAACTGTGTTTCTTCCTCTTGAAGTAAAAGATGTTAGCATTTGTATAAAAATACAAAGAAATGGCACACCAGACCCACTTGGGAAAAATATTTGACAAATACTTAATTTCTTGAAAAAAAAAAAAACAAGTACATGAAACTTGAATTTTCTTTTTTTTTTAACTTTTATTGCATTATGATGAGAAAAGTTACATGATTTCGATGTATCTGAATTTGTTAACATTTAAAAATATATTTCAATTAAATATACTTGAATCACATTCTTGTTTCCCTTTTGTACCACTGCTCCTCCCAGAGAC
>NW_022196894.1:80796451-80797533 GCF_008632895.1 Mastomys coucha
AAAATAAGTATTATAAAAGTTGTTTGATATAAAACAACAATTAATTTAACAGTCTTATGTAGGTGCTCATCTACAATAGTGAAAACACATTTTTCACAATATAAATTTTAAATAACTCCAAACATATTAACTGTATACTTAAAAATAATACATCACTACTAGTATTTTCTTAAATAAACATGAATATATAAAGTCTTTTTGTTTGTTTTGTATTTACTAGAGTTTAAAATCTTGGCTCTTACTGAAGTACAAGCCCAAAATATGAACAATTTTTAGACATTGGGTTTCATTGTAATAAGGCTGTATTTCAATGACCCTCACATCACCAAAGGATTTTACCTCCATTGTAGCTAAACTGGGAGTTGATAGTTCTGCTGCACCAAGAAATGAATTGTAGGCTCGATTTTTGGATACAGACTTCCTGCTATGGTCAAAGCTATTTGACTTGAGTGAGTGACTTCATTCTCAGCCCACAGAGAACAGGTTACATTCATTTAAGAAATGGTGTGGGTATTAAGATGGTCTATCCATAAAGTCATTTGCCAACTGTTTCAGTGAACAATGGTTTTGCTTGGAGGGTGGCACAGACATTAGGTGAGGGTAAGAATTTGGTTCATTAGCTGTGGTAATTTGGAAAAGCATTCATCTCAGAAAAAGAGTAACTTATAAAGTCCTCTTCTTCAAACTTGATACAAGAGTTACAAACGTCATGCAAAGCATTCAGTCTCACTTTGTTGTTCTTTTACAAGCCACATCCCTAGTTAATCATCTGTTTTTCTTTTGGGTATATAAATACACTTGAAATATATAAGCTGTTCTGAAAACCATAGTATAGTGTAAAAACATGAAATAAACAATACTAATAGAGATGCTGAGATAGAAGAATCAAGATTTCAAGACCCTTATGTTGTACACAGTCAGACACGGTCACAAACATACAAGCTGACAGTGTATATAGATTGTATAATGTTGGACCTATTTCTCCAATTACCAAATTAGAGAGAGCATTGGACAACAATCAACAAATTTCCAAATCTTCATATTATTGGATTTCAATCGATTAGGATATGTTGGTAATATTA
>NW_022196894.1:80798673-80811645 GCF_008632895.1 Mastomys coucha
CTGATGATGGCAAGTGACCTTGGTTTGTGTTGTTTATTTTCTTATGCTTGCCCCCCCCCCAGCATCTGTTTAACTCTACTGCTACCTGCCCTTGCTAAATCTGACTGGAGCCTGTCCTTTCTGTGATCCTGGTTGTTTCAGAACTCCTCAGAATCAAGCTGACTCTGTGATCCTGTGATTCTGGGATCCTGGAATCCTGGGCTTGTTAAATCACCTGGGAGTGTCTCTTTCTCTGTGAGTTGTGGGATTGGCTGCAGACCTTGTGCCCAAGGTCTGCTCAGAACATTAACCCAGACAGACCAGAAGGAACTGGAGTCACTGGGCTGGTGGAGTTCCTGTGTGCCTAGTCCTGCTGGTCCCAGTTACTCCCAGTGTTGGGACAGATGTTGGTTACTGCTTACCTCTGATCCTGGGTGTGTCAGAGCACCTGGGATTGGAGCTTCCTCTGGGTGTTTTGAATTTTCTTAAACTTTTAATGCAAGTATTAAAATATGAGCATTTTATAAAGCTTTAGTTGTTTAAATAAAAATGAGAAAATTATATCAATAGAATATAAGAATAAAGAGTATGGTATAATAACAAAAGTATGATTTTCTGATAATTAAATAAGATTCTTTATATTTTATTAAAATGTGACTTTTGGTTTTTCCAACAATTCAATAAAAATTGAAATCATTGTCTCTTAGACACATACATGCACTCATGCACACTCACATTGTAATATCATCATCAATTAAATATTTACTCAGTTGTTAATGCAAACCATGGCTTTTACAAAACTGCTGATTTTATTATTTTATTTTATTTAAGATTCTCTGATGGAATTTTATTGATATTCTGCTCTAAGGGTACAGGAATATCATTGGGAGTAATTTCTTTGCTTTGTTCCTTCATTTTTTATTTTTCTTAATGTGATATTTTCATTGATTTTTTTTGGAATTTCACATGTACCCTGTGCACACTCATAATCTTTCCACATCACTTCCCCAACTTTGTCACCTCCCCCATGCAAAATAATAAGTAATAATAATAATATAAAATTTAGTTTTGATTAAAAAGTTCAAATTCTGTTATCTATATACTCACTGGAGCATTGTTGAATCTCAGTAGCTTGGTCCTTAAATAGAACTGAATCATTCCCCTCCTGCCTGCCAGATAGAAGCCATCAACTATGGAGAGCTAACTTCAGCATCCTAACCACACATTTTAATGATGCTGTAAGATGAATTCCTGTTTAGTTTGCAACCTTTTTGGGGGGTGGCTGGGTGGGTGTGAGATAGGGGTAAGGATTGTCATAGAAGCCTACCATGTTTCTCTCTCTCTCAAATATGCACCTGTAATTATCAATATCTCTACAAAAGCAGCTTTCCTGCTGTTTACCATCAATGGGAGCACAGATCATTGACCTCTACATGGTTTCTGGTGATATCAAAAAGCACAAACATAAGGATGACCTCTGGTGTCACGCAGAACAACATGGTCTTCAGTGATAGTACAGCTCACAGACATAGCTTCATTAGACAGCCCAGACGAATACATCTGCATAGGCTACAAGTTTTACAAGGGTCATGGACATTCACACAGACCCTGACTGCAATAAGAGTAGACTCAGATATGGCCCTTGGCAGGCAGCAGCAAGGGCATAGACATCACCATAGTTTCGTGTTGCAGAACGGGCTATTCAAATCAGTATGGCCCCGAGCAGTAGTATGGCCCATTGAGATTAATGTGGCATCAGGTGTCAGCATAGAGCATGGGTACATGGCCTTTGGTGGTAACATAGACCATAGACATCAACATTGACTCTAGCTGCAGTAGGATGTCTGCCCAAGACATGGCCCTCAGCCGCAACTCAGATTCAGATATCACTATAGCTTTAGGTGGCAAGGCAGACCCTTTGCATCAGCCTGATCCACATGGCCTTTGCTTTTCTTCTACCACATCTTTCCAGAGCAGGGGTACTGCTCCATTTTTGTACATTTCTCATCTCTCTATCACATATATTTTTCATCTTAGTGATAACCTCTTCCTGTCCCATACAGATAGGGTAGTCTGGGAAACTTATGACACATGTGTCCATTTACATATATATATTTTCTCATACAGTGCATCCTGATGTCCATTTTCCCTCCCTCTTCTCTTCTCAGACCCCCTTGCCCAAGACTTTTCCTCTTTTTCCCTTCAGAAATGTACAGGCTTCCCAGGGATATCAAATAAACAGCATAATAAGTTACAATAAGACTAGGTACATACCTAACTCATATCAAGGCTGGAAAAGCAACCCAGTAAGAGGAAAAGTGTGTCAAAATCAGGCAAAAGTCTCAGAGAAAGAACCACTCACATCGTTAGGAGTCCCACAAAACACCAACCTATAGAATCATAGCACTTCTGCAGAAGACCTAGATCAGACTCTGATAGGCTCCCTGATTTTCAGTTCAGTGTCTGTGATCAACTGTGAGTCTTGATGATTTGAGTGGGGGCCATGTTGTTCTGGTGTCCTTGATTGAGTCCTTTGGCTTCAACAGTCTTTCCTCCCCAACTTCAAAGAGTTTCTTAGGGCTCTGCCTGATGTTTAGCTGTGTATCTCTGTATCTGTTCCTATCATTTGCTAGATGAACCCTCTCTGATGATGATAATGCTAGGGTCTAGTCTACAAGTATGGCAGCATATTAGGGAGCTTCCACTGTCATCTCTTCCAGTTCTCTCTCCTTCCATTCCCCCATCCCCATCTCCTCATTTCCCATCCCCACATGTTCCAAGTCCACCCACAAAATCTATTCTATTTCCCCTTTCCAGAGAGATTCATGCATCTCTTCTTTTTAGCCTTTTTTGTTTTTTAGCCTCTCTGGGTCTGATTTTAAATACACTGTTTTAGGAGAGATTTACATTTCAATTTTAATTATTTTCTATTGGTATGATGGGGATATTTATTTAGTATTTTGATGAAATGTACACATATTCATTATAGTAAAATGTATAATCTTTTGTCTTGCTTTTCAGGCATGTTTATTACATGCTCCAAATTTATCTAATATACATTGAGTTAAAGTGTTCAATAACCACTATGACTGAAAAAAACTGCATGTCCGTCTTCAATGGTTTTTTCACTCAGAAGTTAGTAATTACAAACATTCCCTGTGGAAGTTAAAGAAATAAATTTAATGTAATTTATTTTAAATATGAAATTACCAAGAACAAGAAAGCAGATCATTTATTTTCAGTTGATTTTGAAATTTAAAGGCACAATGGACTTAAGTGATGTCTCAGAAGCTAAATATATATGCTCTTCTTGAGAACTACAATTCTATTTTGAATCATATATCTTTTGGATCTACAGACATTTGCTTCTGAGGTAGTCTCTAAAGATGGTTGTTAGCAGTTAAAATATATATTAAATGTATTCTTTGAGAATTTAAGAAATACAATGCTGGATAATTTTGCTCTTTAGGCATACCTGGGAAGATGGATCTTCAACCAAGGAATTATATCTATTTAAAATGGATGTGATTTAAAACCTTATATTCTGTATATATTATATTTTACACTCATGGGACTGGTGTCACTTAGGAGTCTCGGGATTTACCCCATACTTAAATCAGAGTCTGCAGTGTGATAGTCTCATCATGTTCTCTAAACAATGCTGATATAGGACCACATGACTGCACGTTCTAAAAAAAAGACAGTAAGTTCTGACAAAACTTGTTATAGCTTAGTGACTCATCCGTTTACTCACTTAAACAATCCAATGTTAAAAATCTTTTAACCTAAGCTAACTTTTTTTTCAGTAACTTGTGTTGCATGTTGCTGATGTGAGAGCAATTTGTTTGTTTGTTTGTTTGCTTTTTAATTGACTAAATTCTGTCTGGCCATTCTAATCCTGACATAAAGATAATGAAGTTCTGAGTCAAGGAATCCAAAGACTCAAGAGGGAAATTATTTAAATCTACTTTGAGGTCGTGCATGAGAACACCATGAAGACAAGCCCTCATATATCTAGCAAGCATTTGCAGGAGAAGTCCTGGTTCCTGCAAAGGTATTATAGAAATGCTAAATAATTCCATATGTCTATAAGTGGCTAGTAAGTCGAAACCAGAGATGTCATTGTAAGGCTAAAGAAAGCACTATGTGGCCCTCTATTCTTGGATCCTCATAGTAAAATATAAAACCCATTAGTGGCCAAAATGCATTAAGGACATTTATGTCATGCGAACTTTAAAACTATATATTTTTTTCTAGATGAATTGATATCTGTGGGGCAGTGAGCTGTGCATGCTTGTGAGTACAGGCTTTGAATTTCAGAGACCTGGGAGGTGACTATCTCCTGCAAGGTAGGTAGGTGTTTGGCTACACCCCGTGGGGCCCTGGTTCATGGCACAGCTACAGCTTCCCACAGAGAGGTGTGTGGCCATCAGTCACGTAGAGCAATGCCCCAAGCTCCTGGTATTTTATCTGGACTCCACCCCCCACTGTTACCTGGCAATAGCCAGGTAGGCTCCACCCACTATAAAAGGAACTGCTTGCCCCCTCCTCCCTCTCTTGCTCTCTTACTCTCTAACTCTTGCCTCTCCCTCCCTTGCTTTCTTTCTCTCTGCCTTCCCTTCTCTCTCCATATGGCCATGTCAGGCCTTTACTTCTCTGCCTCTCTCTGCCTTTCTACAATAAATGCCTTAAAAGCATGGACTGTCTACTCATAGGGATCTGCCCTGCTGGAGCCATGGTCTTCCTCTAATAAATTGTGCATCTAATCTCTCACCAGGAGGCCTCCCTGTGCTTCCCAGACAGAGCTTCCACCAAACCAAGCTAGCCAAGCAAGACCAGGACTCTCATCCCAGTGGGACCCAGCCAGAGCTCTCTCCTCCTGCCTTTTTCCCTTTGGCCAGTGCCAGAGCCCCCCACTCCGTTCTCTATCTGAGAGCTGAGAACCTCTCGTTCTTGGCCTCCATGCAGGCCCAGGAACCCCAAGGCAACTCCAGAGGACTCCTCAGATTGTGCTTCTCCAATCCTGGAGCAGGTTCCGTGGCTTTCATAGGCCTCCACCCACCCAGCAGCAGCATGGGGTTTGCTCACAGTCAAACTTCCCACATCCTGCCTCATCCAGAGGCCTGAGCCCTGAGCAGATGGACACCATTTTTAACCCACAGATATCTATTTGGATTATATATATTATATAACATATAATATATAAAATGGAATGAATGTAATAAGTGAAAGAAAATTATCCTAGATATTTTATGTAATATCATTTTATAATATTAATCTTTAGATACAATAAAAATTAAACACACACTTAATAAGGTTTATGAAGTTTTGTAAGCTCCTGTCAGGAAAATAATGACTTTGCTCAATGATATTCTACCTGTTCTATTTTTAGTTTTCCTTTTACATCGTACTAATATTTATTCATTAGTGGTACCTTTTGGGTAGCACTTAGTTACTGTGAAAGTCCCATGAAATTACATGAATTCACCAACTCTGTTTTATCACACAGGAATTGCTTGTCCCAAATATGCCTGTTTTTGTTAGACTCCTTAAAAATTGGGATAATTCTGTATTATGAATTTTATGCAGTTACAGGTTTAGTGATGACCTTTGACAAAGAAGCAACTTTGATTAAGTTCTCACACAGCCGGATGCACTCTAGGTCCTGGGTTTTTACTTACAGAAGCAGGCTAATGACAGCAGGTGCACAAATTTTCTGTGTATGAAGCTGATTGAATCCAAGTTGCTATCTTTTTTACATGGTGCCACTGAATCATCAGGCATGGCTACAGAGGACAACAGGATTTACAACTACACTGACACTGATTTAAGTTAAGATAATTTTATCTTTATTTAAATCACGTGTCTAGAGAAAAGAAAAAGTATAGTTTAAAACTGCAAAAACAGGGCACTCACAAAGACAAAGAACATATTAAATATCTCTTATCAAGAGAGATGCAAGCTCTGTGCATGAAGCTGTGTTTTAAAGAAAAAAATAGAATGATTTTACTCAAGGCAGTCCTTACTGACTAGCTATTTGATTGAAATATGTAATGTATGAAGTAATGTTGTAGCAGTACAGTATAGTAAAAGAATTTCTTCTGAGTATTGTATAATTCCACTTGAAATTAAAAGCAGAACTATAATATTGAGGGGCTATATTAAAATCCAATTTATGTCTAAACTCTCCTATAACCAAACATGGGAAATCATATATCATGCATAGCTTTTTGAATCTCAGTTTACTCAGTTGTAGCATGTATATAAATACCATGTACCACAGGGGCTGCAGAGATTACTCAATGGTTAACAGCACTTGCTACTCTTGCAGGGATTCTAAGTTCAGTTCCAAAAACCTACTTCATGTCTTGAAAACATCTATAAATCCAATTCTGGCAGAGCCAATGACTTCTGCCTTCCTCTGATAGCACCAGACTTGCATGTGGTACACATAAATAATTGCAAGCAAACAGTCAAGCCCATTAAAGAACCATAAATAAATCTTAAAAAGAAGATAGTGACCTTTGTAAAAATTGAGCAAATAGGGACACCTCATAAAAATACCAAGGAGCAAGGGAGGTCCATTAAGCCTAAAGACAAGGAGCTTCAGAATAGTTTACAGAGCAAACACCCATCCCCAGGAAATGCTCGGTTCCAGGAAACATCCCCAGGAGGGTGGATCTCCCATACCCCTCCTACATGCAACAGGTATCTACTCCTCACCTGGAGGAGAAAGGTCAATAGAAACAAAAGAACAATGGGAAAGATAAAGAGTAACCAGCCCATGTTGTAAACAGTAACCAGTCTACATTGTAAGCTGTAAAACTCTGTTCTGAAAAGGTAAAAAAACTTAGAGCTTTGTTTCCTCTAGGTCACTCTTGTCCCGAATGCAGAGCAACCCTAGTATACTATTTTCAATAAAAACCTCATGCAAATTGCAGTGATCTCCCTCCTGATTCTTCAAGAGTGGGGCACCCACACCAAATACAACATCTTGACTCTATTGAGATAATGCAGATTAAAATATAAATTAAACTTAATGTGTGTGCCAGAGAAAGGGAGTGCATAGAGGGTACGGTGCATGGGGTAGGGAGCACTCTCTCAGAAGCAAAGGGAAGGGGGATGGGGTGAAGAACTCTGGAAACTAAAGAAATAAAATACTTAATTTAAAAAAGATAAAAGAAAAGTTGGTACTTCATAAAGTTTAAATCATTGTATAAATGTAAAGTACTTTACTATTGTTACAGTATTCAAAATTGGATAACATATAAATGAGTTCTATACATCAAGATGGATTCTAGTGTTACCCATGCAAAGCATTAAAAAAATTAAGCTCTCTGGAGAGGAGTGTTTTAATTGGATGCTAAGTTTGTCTTACTTATGGTAACTACTGCTGTTTTGAAACATTTCTACCCTAAACAACTTAGGAATAAAGGGTTTACTTGGCTTACACTTCTTTCTACATCCTTCTTTATCACTGAAGAGAGTGAGGACAGGAACTCAAACAGGCAGGACCCACTAAGGATTTTGGACAAAATATAAGAATATTTTTGAAACAGGGGTTAACGTAAGGAAAACTCAGATAAAATGCAGAAGAACATAAAATAGAGGCTAGGATGATTGAGTCAGGTATTCTGCTAAAGAAATGAGCTAGTTACATTTTAATAGTGTCAGGAGTAAAGAAGCCAATAGGCTTCAAAGTGTGAGTCTGCAGCAGTACACACCACAACTTCAGGATCTCAAGAAAGAACAAAGAAATCTATGGTAAGCATTTTAAGTATACTGTTTATGAAGTGTACCTACTCCAGCATGGTCTTGGTGGGGCTAGAATGACATGACTCCTGCTCCTGAGACAGGGCCAACAGGGCATGGGCCTCCACAAGTGTTGATGGATGCTATGGGCATATGGCTTGTTTATATAAAAATACACACATTTTACATTCATTCTTCAAGAAATTTCCTGTTAACCATAATGCCTCCATGATAATTACAGATAGCAGGAGTCCAGGTGGTGAAAGTAGGGCTAATATCTCAGCCAAATGGTAAATGCTGGGGACTTTAGGACACTCCTTAAGGCTGTGGAAAAGAACTGTAAAAAACATGGGTTTAAAATATATATATAATTTCTCAGAATATAAGGATGCACTATGAATTATATGAGGCACTTAACAAATCTAAAAGGACAAAAGCAGTTACACTGTGGTCCAACTTGTCAGAAAAATACTAAAGAAGGAGATAAAGAGATTTAGGGACTTGTGAAGACAGAAGATCACACCCAGCTAAGATTTTATTGTTTATGCTTACAAAGGCAAGTAGATTCCTGAGTTCAAGGTCAGCCTGGAACAGAGCTAATTTAGATCCAGGTATGGTAGAAATGGTAGTTTCAGGGCAGGGTCCCACCCAGCTAGATTATCATCTGTGCTTAACAGAAGCTGGCAGATCTCTTAATCCTTTTGCAATGTTAAAAGAAAGTGTGTGCTTGTTGTCTCCTTAGAATTAAGAGACTGGGACACAGGATACTGATTCATAGGATAATCCAAAGGGAACCCAGAGTAAATGACTGGATTGATATGTAAAATAAAAGATTGGGTTTATAATCTGGAAGAGATGATCTATCCAAAGAATTTTTTAGACTAGCAAAAGAGAAGTGTTTGGAGAATCAATCAAGCAGAAAAATAGAAACAGAGCTCTCTGGAGATTTCCAGAGAAAGCAGCACAGAGAGGGAGCAAAATGGAAATTTGTCTATTGCAGAACATAGACTGCCAGATTGAAGTCAAGATTTGCCTTGGAGTCATTTGTTTTCACAACTCACAGTCACCCCTTCTCTCAGAACCCTCTCCATGCTGAGGTCAGTCCTTGGTAGAAGTTCATAAAGAAGGAATATTTCCACTTTGGCCCAAAAAGAATTTTTTTCAGAACAATAAGAAATTATAGCAATGTTCTTATTCATATTTTAGTTTTGATTTTTTGTTGAAATCTTCTGGACAACCTAATATCTTTGATGTTTTCACATCACTTGTATCCCAGATATTGGGAAGTAGTAATACAAATATTCTACAAAGAAAATTCTTACCAGGGCAAGCCATACAAATTACTACTGATTACATCTAGAAGCTAGGGCAAAAAGTTCATTGCTTATACATTTCCTACTTAAGCATTAGGACTTGAGTTTGATTTCCAATACCCATGTAGAAAAGTTGTCAGTAGGTATGTGTATTTGTATTTCTAGAGTTGAGAAAATAAAGACCGGGAGATTCCAGGGACTTGGTAGGCAGCAATTTAGCCAAATTGGTATTTATACACATGCCATGCACATACAACAACAAATATATGCATATATGTCAATGAATATGTGTATACACATAGATAGATGGTAGATAGATAGATAGATAGATAGATAGATAGATAGATAGATAGATAATGAGACCATCTAATTATCTTTATATAGGCTTTAGTTCCAAAGACAGAAACAGAAACCATCAGAGATGATAGAAGTAGAAGAAGCATACAAAGAATATACATATTTAAACTGAAATGTATAAGCAAATAGTCCATATAAATTCGAAAGGGTGGATAAGAATATGAGAAGCAGAAATAATTCATTATATATAGTACATGGCAGTTTCAAAATTAACTGTTAAGAATCTTTTGTAAAATATGTTCAATAAATTTTATCGTTTAATACTGTGTTCCTGAAAACTAGGTGCAGTTAATAATCAGTGAATTGGAAGACTGGGCCTGGATCCTCACATCTGATGTACAGAAACTAAAGGATGAAAATTATGAATTCAGAGTAAAAGCAGCTGGCATACAGAGCTGAATGAGACATTCTGATGCATAAAAATCTGTATTCTGTGTCACACATGGCACGAACTCAGTGTTAAGTGGATATTAGCCCAAAAGATCAGAATACGCAAGATACAATTCACAGACCACATGAAGCTCAAGACAAAGGAAGACTAAAGTGTGGGTGCATTGGTCCTTCTTAGAAAGGTGAACAAAATATTCACAGGAGCAACTATGGAGACAGAGAATGGAGCAGAGACTGAAGGAAAGGCCACAGAGAGACTGTCCCACCTGGGGATTCTATACCATATACAGTTACCAAACCCAGACACTATTGTAGATGCCAAGAAGTGCTTGCTGACATGAGCCTTATATAGCTGTCTCCTGAGAGGCTCTGCCAGCCAGAGCTTGACAAATTCAGTGGTGGATGCTCTCAGGCAACCATTGGACTGAGCACAGGGTCACCACTGGAGGAGTTAGAGAAAGGACTGAATGAACTGAAGTGGTTTGCAACCCCATTGGAATAACAATATCAACCAACTAGATCCCCCAGAGCTCCCAGGGACTAAAGCACCAACCAAGGAGTACACATGAAGGGACCCATGGCTCCAGCTGCATATGTAGTAGAGGATGGCCTTGTTGGGCATCAATGGGAGGAGAGGTCCTTGTTCTTATGAAGGCCCAATGCCCCAGTGTAGGGGAATTAGAGGCAGGGAAGCAGAGTAGGTAGGCAGGTGGTGAAACACCCTCATAGAAGCATGGGGAGGGAGGATGGGATAGGGGGTTTCGAGGTGGGGGTTGGACGGGAAAGTGAATAACATTTGAAATGTAAGTAAAGAAAATATCTAATAAAATAAAGGCATATGCCACCAGAAAGAGAAAGAAAGAAAGAAAGAAAGAAAGAAAGAAAGAAAGAAAGAAAGAAAGAAAGAAAGAAAGAAAGAAAGAAGAACGGGAGGGAGGAAGGAAGAAAGGAAGGATGGAAGGAAGAAGGAAGGAAGGAAGGAAGGAAGGAAGGAAGGAAGGAAGCAGGTTGAGCAAACTAGTTAGTAGCATGTCCCCACAACCTCTGTATCAGCTCCTGCCTCCATGTACCTTCCCTGTTTGACTTCTTTTGATAATGAACAGTGCTCTGGAAGTCTAAGCCAAATAAACTCTCTCCTCTCCCCACCCTCCAAAAAGAAATAGGTATTCTGAAAATAGACAATGAATATAAAGGAAGAAATATTTGACACAAAGACAGAAAATATTTGCATATTGATAAAATAAATACAAATAGCAAGTAAAAGTTAACATAAGTCTCATAATTAATGTAAAACATCTTAACAAAATCTAGTCAAATTTTATCAACTCTGATGGATTCATAATGTGAATTATTTAACCATTCAATTGTACCTCCCTAGCATCTAAAACTTTCTCTGGAGATATTACTTTAATAATTTTGTGTATTAATTACTTAATGAAACATTAAAAAATAATGCTCTAATCCTAGTAGTAATATCATAAGATAATCATCTATTGAAGATACTTAGTTGACAACTTCTAGTGACTAGAGCTTGATTCTAAATGTATTAACTCTCACTTACTGAGGATTTGCTATATATCAAGCCAACTACCAAGAATATGAAATGAATATATTTACTCCATTAAAACAAAATAGTAATTCAGTTATTTCTACATTATTTTTTCATTTTACTGAAAAATGAAGTCACAAAGGAAATGCTGAATACTTGCCTTGTGAAATTATAGAGTTCTTTTTTCTTTTTCTTTTTTTATTGGATATTTTCTTTATTTAAATTTCAAATGATATTTCCTTTCCCACCCTCCTCTTCTCCTGGAAACCACTTATTCCATCCTCCTTCCCCCTACTTCTATAAGTGTGTTTCCCAACCCACTCAACACCTCTCCCTTGAACTCCCCTATACTGGGGCCTTGAGCCCTCACAGGACCAATGGCCTCTCCTCCCATTGATGCTCCACAAGGCCATCCTCTCCTAAGTATTTGTCGGACCCACAGTTCCCTCCATGTGTTCTCTTTGGTTGGTGGTTTAGTCCCTGAGAGATCTGGGTGGTCTGGTTGGATGATATTGTTGTTCTTCCTATGGGGTTGCTTCAGCTGCTTCAGTCCTTTAACTCCTCTACTGGGGATCCCATGCTCAGTCCAATGGTTATCTTTCAAAAAGACGAACAAATTATTCAGATCTGAAAAACATCACAGTATACGATCACAGAAAAATCACAGTTTGAATTTTCTTATATATTTTTATTAGATATTTTCTTTATTTACATGTAAATTTCTCCTTTCCCAGTTTCCCCTCCAAAAAACAAACAAACAAACAAAAACAACAAGAACAAACCCCTGTTGCCTCCCCCCTCTCCATACCTGCCACCCCACCCTCTCCTACTTATTGGCCCTGGCATTCCCCTACACTAATCTAATCAAAATACTCTATATTATTATGTTGTGCCTATTTCTGAAACTCCAAAAGACCACCAAGGAGCTGATTCCAATACAATCGCACTAGCGTCTTTACTCAAATTCAGATTTGGGCCTTACCTTTGTCATTGACTCAGCAGGATGGGAGGGTGAAGCCTTGAGCCCAGTTTCAAGTAGTCATTTATAGAAGCAAGCAAACTACCAAAAGGAGTTCCAGCTTGGCACATCTGATTGGGGACTATTATGGTATTTATTGCCCTTTAAAATGATTGGCTGGTGCTGGGAGCCAAACCCTAAACTTTTCTACATCAATATTTTTAGGTATAAATTCAACTTCTGTTTTCCTCCTGATGGGTGATTGCTAGGGAGTGAACTGGAGACTATTGCTAGGTTCAGTCTTCTTGGTTAACTCAAATTCAACCTTAGGTCAGGTTCTCTAAAATGGAGCCAGAACCATAGATAGATTTGGTGTGGACTCTTAATTTTATGTATTTATCTATAAGTACTTAATATAGTCAAATTTTTTGAGATGCTATAGTTTTTATTATGACTTCATGTCTTTAAATTTATATTTTAAAATGTGAGCATGCCAAAGTACTATTTATATTACATTTCTGAAACATAAAATGTATTATTATGATATTTTTTGAGAAAGTATTTGATAATTTGTAGAGGAATTTTAATCCAGCAATATGACTGTTCTTGTAAGAGTTCAAAAAGGACCTTCTAGATCAGGGTGATCTGACTGGAATACAGACACATCTTTTTTT
>NW_022196894.1:80811655-80811817 GCF_008632895.1 Mastomys coucha
TATATAGATTGTACAATGTTGGATCTATTTCTCCAATTACCAAATTAGAGAGACTATTGGGTGACAATTAACAAATTTCTAAGTCCTCATATTGTTGGATTTCAATCAATTAGGATATGTTGGTAATACTAATTTTCATATTAATATATTAAGAAAAAGTAA
>NW_022196894.1:80812880-80817314 GCF_008632895.1 Mastomys coucha
GTGATTTTTATATCTGAATCTTGCTTTTCCAGTGTGATGGTGTGTCCAGGACTTGCTATGGTGGGAGAGATGGGTTCTGATGATGCAAAGTGTCCTTGGTTTGTGTTGTTTATTTTCTTATGCTTGTCTCCCACCATCAGGTTATCTCTAGTGCTACCTGCCCTTGCTAAATCTGACTGGAACCTATCCTTCCTGTGATCTTGATTCTGTCAGAACTCCACAGAGTCAAGCTTTCTCTGTGATCCTGTGATTTTGGGATCCTTTGATCCTGGGCTTGTTAGATCACCAGGGAGTGGGGCTTTCTCTGTGTGTTGTGGGACTGGTTGCTGAGCTTGCGCCCAAGGTCTGCTCAGGACACCAACCCAGACAGACCAGAAGGAACCTGTGTCACTGGGCTGGCAGAGTTCCTGTGTGCCTGGTCCCATTGGTCCCAGTTACTCCCAGTGTTGGGACATATGTTGGTTCCACCTCACCTCTGATCCTGGGTGTGTCCCAGACACATCTTTAATCCCAGGATACAGAGGCAAATTAATCTCTGAGTTTAAGATCTTCCCAGTATAGAGCAAGTTAGTGGAAAGGAAAGCTTAGGTCCAGGCATAGTGGTATATAAATTTAATCTCTGCACACAAGAGACAGAGCCATGTAGATTTCTTGAGCAAGTTTTAATGTGCATGTTTGATGTGAAATTATGTTCCTATAAAAGTTATTTATTAACAAAATAAAGACAATAACTTCTAAATTCATATTAATCAATTCAAAAACAAAAAAGTATAAAACAAAATTTGTCATATTATCATGAAGAGAAACAGAAGGGAACTTTTCAAAATTGGGCAAGTACAAATTGAAAGCAAGATCAAGGAGTCTATAGTTAAATTAGTAAGAAAGTCATCTCCTTTCAAAAACTGGGATCAATGAAGTGGAATTCTCTGACCAATTAACTCTATAACAAATTGATAAATTTGAACTCATGTAATAAGTGAAAAATTAAAGAAGAAAACATGACTACTTTCAGGTCACTTGATTATGTAGAAATGTACACAAATGTAACTATGACAAAAATGTTACAGGAATTATTCATCTAGTAAAGTAATGTCCCCAGATTTGAAGTGTTATGAGTAGCAGAGTACTCTCTTCTCAATATGTGCTGATCCAGAAGTCTGCAAACATGATCAATTCTTAAAAACAGAGTTTGCTTAGAGATGAGCAGATAAAAGTGAAGGCATTAATCTAGTATGAGTCTGGGAGAAATTTAGATAAACAAAACTGAAAGAATGTCATTGATGGAGATAGAAATCATAGTGAGGAAGCCGAGGTTATAGAAATGAAAAGCTGAAACTGGAGTTTCAGCAGCAGTTTCAGCAGGTGGGAGCGGAAGGAAGATTCTATTATGAATTTTCCATTTTCTGAGGTTTCTGCCTACATATTGATAAAGCATTTATTTATTTATTTATTTATCTAACTGCACATGTATCTATACTATCTTTGTGTCTCTAGGAAATAACACATAATCATTTCCCCTTCTATTATCATTGAAACTTTTCAATTTTAAATTAATACTCAAGTTTGTATAGTACCATGAACATTAACCTATAAATTGAGATTATATTAATAATTTCCATTCCAATTTATAAAAATGATAAATAAAATTATAAAATAAATGATTACATAAAGTGCTGAGTTATTTCTAAGTAAGTGTAAAGAAGCATGACCATATGAGAGACCAAATCTTCATGGGAGTTCTCTCTATTGTCAACTTCCATCTCTCATTGGAGAAACTTCTGTCTTCAGCAAATGGAACCATGATTAGTCACAATGCTGAGAACAATATACTTTTTGCCTTCAACAAAAACTGACACATTTTCAATACAGGTCCTATTTAGGGCTCAGGGAACTGTATTTAAAGGGGATAAAAAAAGTGTAAAAGCCAAATGTCTGCTATGAAATTATACTTTTTATATATAACATATATATGACAGATACCTGATTCCCATGAAATCTCAATGATATGATTAAATCTAACAATATGACTAAAGAATGACTAAAGAAAACCTGAGCAGTGACAACAGCAATTGACAAGCCAATGTAGATGGAGGAGTTTAATATATCTCTACTGTTAGATGAAAGATTACAGATAACTGCTGGTTGCATAGAGGTGAAAAAACAGTTTTATTCAGGTGTGAGGTACTTGTGAGGTAAACCAATTCCAAGTGGGAAGCCCTTAATACATGTACATATAACTAACAATAAATGGGCCAGCAGGTTGTATTTATATATTTATATGTGTATATTGTATATTTGTATAACATTACTAATTAAAGAATAAAAGTCCATGTATTATAGAGAAAGCTAGGACCCAGAAAAGGAGGAGTTGTAAAAAAGAGGAAGAAACCAAATGGTGAAAATACAGTACTTTTATATGAAACTCTCAAAACACCTTAAAAATAATCAAGAAGGTGATTTGCCATCTTGAAATCTAATCATACTTTAGACAAGTACTTTAATACTGTGCTAGCAAAAATTTGACTACTGATTTTAAAATTTAAAGATCAGCCTTTTAATTTTTTTAAAAAGCTTTATGTACAATTGCAGTAAAATACTGAATGCAGGGAGGTTTATATGAAATAAGATAATGTATAAGCAAAATAAAGAATACACATTCAAGGAAGTCTATTTAGTAATACAAGGAAATTACAATTAATCTGTATGGGTGTGAAAAATCATATGATGAAAAGCATAAAGGCAGTCTCAAGAGGTAATAAACGAGATGATTACAGTAATATTTTCAAAAACCCAAATCGTGCTTCAGAGGAAGTGCTATTTTGTAAGCATTATGTAAAATTTAGACTATTTTAAGGTTTGGCTCACCTATATAAGTTTTTTTTTTTCAGTATAGACATGGAAAAACTTAAAATAGAGTAAACCTTAATGTACTAAAATTAAAACATTCTTCAAAAAAATGGAGAAAGTCACAGAATTGAAGTGAAAAATGCTATGCAATATTTACCTAGATTAGATATGCTAATATGCATAATGAACTCCTTATAGGAGTTTGGAGAAAAAGATGTTGTCTTTTAAGTACCTTTATAAATCCATGGACTCCATCATACTAAAGGACAATAAATTGCATACAAATAATTATGCTTAATTGATAGCTTTAATCTATGGTGATATGGGTCAAAATGTGTGTACTGGATTGGAAAAGTTAAGTGAACATCTGACACATGGTTAGAAATAATTAATAATGAAATAGTATATTATATATAAAGGGAATATGCTAGAACTAATAATATTATTTGATTAGAATTCAATTCATCTGTGTGAATTGGAGTTTCCTTAACATAGGTACAGATGGTTATATAAATACATGATAACACATAGGTATATTAAGTTGATCACCATTCATGTGTTACTTTTTATGTACTGAACTCAGTATTAGAAGTAGAATACTGTAGCAGACACAAACTGCCACTGAAACAAAACTCAGCATCTACTTACTTCTTGCTTTCTATGTAATTGACTGAGGAAAAGAACCAAGTATTCTTTTAACGTGATTAATTCTAGTATTTAGTCAAGAAAAATAGAACATGATCCTGGAGTAATAATAGATAAAATGAAACATAAGTTTTGGTATTACATTTTACTAATACAAGTAAGGCAGCATTTTCTGTGTCCAATTACATTATAATATTAGTGCAGCAGGAGGCCTGTGACTGGACAGGAAAAGTGAGGCAGAGTGAAGAGTTGCAGAGGCAGAGAGCATCTCAAGATCAGGGAGAGATGCCAGATGGAAGCAGACAGGAAGAAGATCCTGAGCCTGAATGGTTTTAAGTCTCACAGGTAGTTATGATATCATAAAGGATAGAATAATTGGGATAATTTGTCTAATCTAGGTGGACAGCTTTTATCATTATCAATTGGATCTGAAGTTATTGTATTGGCATCTTGTAAATTGAGAGTTTATTGGTATATAAATCTGACTTGTTAATTATAAGCTTCTAGAGTTTTGTTTCTACAGGGTTGCTGGCTATTGTGTTGGCTGACCACGGGAGTGGACGGTCATTGCATGGAGCTGCGAAAGGAACTCAGGAGCTCTGGCCCCACCAGGAAGTTGACAGACAGAGAGTAAATGGATGAAGTGTGGGAACTATGTGGTTCTTTTTAAATAGTTCCCGCAACATATAAGCATGTCTCTGGATTGGAATGCCAGTATGACAACAAGCAGAAAACAAAACTATCTACCTAAATATTCTGGAATAAGCCACACTGACATGGGAAGCAATATAATATCTCAATGCAAAGCTTGAGAGAATACTCATAGTAAGTAATAAAATAATAATGAATGTTGACTCATTAACTACACATAGATTCAAGAATGCATGTTGCCCCAGTTAATAGTCTGTTTAAATTCAGGGCATTAAAATCCTACATGGGCGG
>NW_022196894.1:80817324-80831373 GCF_008632895.1 Mastomys coucha
GGGGGGGGGCGAACCTTTCGGAACACTTTATTTGGATACTTTGCTCTCAGAGAGAAGAAGAATAACTCCCATCCATTATGGAATGTCTTTCTGTGCTCTGTACCTCCTATAATGACAACAACATGCATTTTAAAGAAACTATAGTTATTCACTGAATAAACGTGAATAATCTTAATTCAATCAAGCTGTCAAAATAATCACTAACAATAGTAATATCTGAATATGGACTTTTATGTATCATTGCTGGATGTGATTGTAGAGATTATTGATCTATCTGGTCTTTATGCAGATATTGAATCCTTTATCTTATTGTGAAGAAAAGCAGTTAAAAAGTAATAGCTGGATGATTTAGCATGCACTTAAAGAATTCTCTTTCAATCTGTTACAGTCATCAAAGGCAATCATAGTCTACTCAAATAAGGCAGAGAAAAGGAGTCATACAGCTAAATATAATCCTAGACAGAAACCAGATGGAACAAAAACTAAGAAAATCTAAATTAACCTGGTATTTTGTTCAAAAAATAATTCTTAGTCACATTGTTGCAATAACACTAACAATTATATCAGGCAATAAGAAAAATATTAGAGATAGAACTATGAATTTTCTCTACTAATTTTCATTGGCCTACTAAACTAAAATTGTATAAATTATATTAAAGATATTTTTGGAGATCAAGCTCCTCTCTGTAGGTATTTTAGGAATGTATCTACTTTCTAATTTTGTTGAAAATTCTGCATATGTGTGTGAATCTGGGAGTATTTAAAGGTATTTGAAAATCTGTAATATTTTATGAATGACCAAGCTTATTTACAGCAATAAGTAGTATGACATACTCTCTTCATGATTATTTCTTTATGGAAAAATCATAGCTAAAAGGGCACATGAACAACAAAATGATGACTTAATTACCAATGTTGCAGAGGCTGGTTCAGATTGAACTGCTTAGCCTCCTGAGACCATCCAAGGTGACCCCTCTGACATGAATTGAGACAAAGCACCTATCTTAGTAATCATTCCTATTGTCATATCAAAATACCCCAACAGACTTGGATATTATTAAAATACTCTGTAATATTAAAATACCCTTGAATACCATGAAACTTTAAAGAGAATGTATCTAGCTGTTGTTCATATTCAAGAATTCAGTCGACCATGATGGAGAAATGAAAGGTGTGTGACCCAAGGAAGCTGGTACATTACATCTTTTCTCAAGAAGCAGAAAACAGCAAATATCGCTAGTTAGCCAGATTCCTATCTTTTTATTTTTATTTCTTTTGGTTTTATTTCATTAAAATATAACTACAACATTTCCATTCCCTCCCTTCCCCTAGCCCTATGTGATTATTCTCAAACCATTAAAGTACATTGCTACTTTCATTAATTATTATTGTTACATGTTTCTATGTACTTGTACATGGGTGTATGTGGGCACTCGAATATATCAATGCAACTTGCTGAGTCTCTTTCCTGTTGCTAGTATGTGAATATCTTCAGAGCCAGGAATTTTGTATTGGATAAACATTTAGTTTTAGTTAATTCAAAGCCCAAATTCAGGGAATGGTGCAGCCAGGTAACAAGAGGTTCTCCTTCTCCACTCTCATAAATAAAATGATGGCTACTATCTATAGTTTTATTTTTGATTTTTATAGATCCTGTCTAATTGACAATTACTATTAACCATTACTATATCAGAATTTTCATTTGCTTAATTCTGGGTAATTCAGTTGAATAATTTTATTGCAACAAGAGATGTTCCTACCACTTATATGTGCTCAATCTAAAACTCAGAACTTAGTCCATAATAGCTATTGCTATGTTTCAACGATTTAATCAAAGAGACAAAATACGTGTTGTATTATACACATGCAGTTGAACTATTTTGCTTTCTTTATGTTACCTGAAACCCAGCATCTGTAATCTGTTTATTATCTGTACTTGAATTAGAATTAAAACTGTATTTCTATCAGGACAATTAGGTTTGAAGTTAAAGGGAAATGTTTCATTATACATTTCAGGGACTTAGACTATTCCATCTTCAATATCATGTGAGTTACACAACTGATACTCATATAAACTGGGGAAATGGGCATGGGTCACAAAGAAACTGTCCTCTTCTCAGCTTAACTTGGAGATATTTTATTCTACTTTGAGATCAGAGGAGGACACAGGAGTGTATTTTCTACGCTTTTTGTTAGATTATTGAAGTTTTAAAATACTCATAAGCTTCAGACAATTCTTTTCAACTAATGCTTTCATTTTTGACCTGGCTAAATGTGCACTACTAACTAAATTAGTCAAGGTTGGAATTTTTAAATCCCACCAAAATTTTAGCATGTATAGGATCATCTGCAGGGTACAGAAATATACAAAGAAATAGATTTGTTTCTGGCCAATTACTATGGCTACTTATCTCACAAAATGCAGAACCTCTTCCAGGCACTTCTCAGTTCTTAAGGGAGTTAAAATAAAATTATGTAGTCAGTTTCTAACACAAATAAAATATATAACATCCACATATCTCTATAGATTTTGTTAATTGAAAAAATTAAGCTTTGGAATTAATTTAATTTAATGAATATAAGTAGAAAACTCAAGATGATCTTTAAAATTTCAATTGCTTTGTCTGCCTCTAAAATTATTTGATTACTCATAAAGAAACACAGATTCTCAGTAATGAAAGAAGATGATCATTATCATTTAATATAAATATATAACTGAATGATCATACAAGAATATTTTACAAGAAGATTCCAAGGATTTTATGAATATAAACATAGAAAATATTTTTCCATTTTTATCCATGTAGATTTTCTTCTGCATCAAGTATTTTATGTAGAAATTGAATTTTTATATTAGTGTATGTTTTTGTTATTATTTAATTTTTATTCCTATTTCACTATCATCACTTGTTAGATCTTTATTGATACATATATGCATACTATCTATATGATGTATTTGTGTATGTAAAATGAATGTTTAATATAGACTTATATGTTGCAATTTCTGTTTGTGTTCACATCTGTAGTACTCTTCAGCTTCCTTAATATTATCATGTTTTTATCAAGGAAGACTAAGCAAATTAAAGGAATTTTTTGAACAAGAAATATATTGAGTCATACTCATTTGCTACATAATATAGTTATATTGAAAAGCTTCCTACTTTTAGTTGTTCATTTCCTAATTACCTGTCAATCTCTGGAATAAATGATATATTTATCTATGTATTTTCATAATGTAATACAGGAGAACTCTGGATATTCAAACTAGACTTAAAATAATAACTGTAATATTTCTTTATAACTTTCAAAAGAGCTAGACTACTATTAACTCAGTGAAATGCTTATTTAATAATCACAAAAATAGATGGAAAAATGAAACTGGGTAAAGCCTATGGATAATTAATTGCTAGGTTCAATCAATTCTGTAGCCAGGAACACCTGATTGAGAAAGCAAGGATGCTCAACAGTGCTCAGTGTGTCAGGAAAGGGTGTTACAAGTTATAGTGTACAATATTGAGTAAGCATTGGTGTTATAGTGAGATAAATAATTGTTTTAAATAAAATGATGGGAGCAAGTGAGGACAGAGAGTAGAGAATAATAAATTGTTCCATAGCTACATTGTAGTTTGAGGTTAAAAGGTATTTTGGTCGACAGTAATATTATTAATTACAAACCACAAAACAATATAACATAAGAAAAATAATATACATTGTAATATTATCATGCATTCATGGTATGATATAATATTTTTACCTAATCTGAATGTTGAAAAATTATTATGGTCTTTATAAAAGTCTCTTAGAAGAGTATTCTCTATTAGAGCTGAGCAAAACTAATATGCAGTGGCTATGTGTTAAATAGATGAGGTGTGATACCATGCTGACCTTGATTTTACATTGTTTCTTGAGTCAGAGGCATTAGAAACTTAATTAGTCACAAAACAGCTGGAATGAAATTTCAATGTATCCTCATCTTGCTTTCTAACATAATTTATTGTATTGCAAAGTCTGAGTACCTAAAGATTTATATCATTATAGCAGGTTTGTATTTTTCACAGGTAGTACTCAAAGGCACTCTCAATTTTGTAGACATAGTCATCTAAAATTAAAAATTAATTCCTTAGTGACTTACTTAATATTGTAAAAGAGGCAAGGGCCTTTAGTTTTGTCTACAAAGCAGCTGTAAATATTCTAAAAAGGAATGAAAACTCAAAATTTGCTGCCTTTGCCCAGGTACATGATTGTCTTCAATCAATCATTAACCTCACCATTTGTTAAACATAGATAGCCTTACCCACAACCCCCATCTTCATGTTGCTCTGCTATTTTTAATTATGAATAACGTAAAATGTTATTTCCTTGACAATATCATATTTGATATTTGGTTACTCCACAAAATAATCACTGTTTTTCTATAAAGAGACAGATTTATAGATTGTATTATCTTTCTCAGTTTTACACAACCACATACCAAAGATTGGAAGGTCTATACAACATACATCAATTTTGTTACAACTCAGGATTCTACAAAGCCAAGATCAATACGTCTGCAAGTTTGGTCTATAGGGAGGCTCTCATCTTTAGCCTGCAAAGACCTGCCTTTCTATTGTGTCCAATTATGTTTGAAAGAACTCTCTGCTGTATTCTAAGGCCATTACTTCTGCACTGACAATATCCCATTCCAAATCTCATTCAGCCCTAATCACCTCTCTATGGACTTTCTATCCACATGTAGTGAAATCAGGTTTGCTAAGATATATATGGCCAATTCTACCTATGAAAATCTACCCTCTTTGCCCAAAATAATCTCAGCCTATTAGTAAAAGAATGTCTGAAACTTTATTTCCATAAAACTATTTATAGAGGAGGCAGCAAACAAGGTTTTATGTGGGGATTTTAGTTATGTACTGGCTAGTCTATTTTAGTTTGAGAGAGAGACCATTTTATTTCCCCAAGACCTTAGAAACGTATTAGAAATGTTTTATAATGTAGGGTTGAATTATATTTTTAAAATGATCTTAAGGTCCTTATTCTGTAAATTCAAGAGATTTTTTTAAGCACATAAAGCTCTGAAAAGAGCTACTCACAATATACTAATATGTGGATTTCTTCATATATATATATATATATATATATATATATATATATATATATATGCCAACCATTTTACAGTTCAAATTTATCTCCAGTTCCTAACTATCCATGGGGTTTTATAAGAGTTTATTATACACACATAAAACTGGAGGAGAGAAGTTACTCATTATCAAAACTTCAAAAGTCTGCAAAATAGATCATCTTACTATCACATCAAGGCATAGAAACTCTAAAGAAAACTACAACCAATCAAAATTTAGGGTTGTACAGCCTAGTCTCAAAGGATACACCTAGGAAACAACCCTGCCCCAAAGACATAGAGAGCATTATGGAAGAGAGATGAATAAACTCAAGAGCATCAGGAAGGTATTTTGGGGATTGTACTTCCTATCATCATCATAAATTATACCCAAAAAATATCATCAACATGACTGCCCAACATGAGATGAACAATTTATATATATATATATATATATATATATATATATATATATATATGTGTGTGTGTGTGTGTGTGTGTGTGTGTGTGTGTGTTTGTGTGTGTGTGTGTTTGTACATATATACATATATGGATATATATTTAATAATGCAGTAAAATATGTTAAAGAAAAGAGGTCCTGAAGAAGAGGGAGCAATGGGTATATGGGAGGGTTTGGATAGGGAAGGAGAAATGTTATAATTATATTATAATCTCAAAAAAAAAAAAAAAGAAAGAAAGAAAACCTCAAACAAACCTACTTAAATTGACTTAGGGGCAACTTTCTACAACCTTTGAAAACATCACAAGTCTGGTAGATCTTAAGACTTGATATATAGGTACCACTTAAAATAAAAATTTGACTCAAGTCAATTTAAATATAGAAAATATACCCAGTATGATTTTACTGAAAATATATACTTGTATAATATATCCTGATTATAGTTGTTTATCTCTCTAGTTCTTACAGCTCCTTTCTATCTCTCCTCCATTTCATATCCACTCCCATTTTGTCTTTCACTAGAAACAATTGTTTCCATCCATCTAAGAGATAACAACCAAACATAATAAAATAAAATATAATAAACTAAAATAAAACTATTATTTCAAAGTGAGACACAGCAACCAAACAGGGAAAAAACAGTCTCAAATGCAGGCACAAGAGTCATAGGCTCATTCAGTTCATAGTCAGGAGTCCCATGAAAATACTAAAACAATAGCACAGTAAGGAGTCCTATAAAAATACTAAAACAATAGCTCTAATATATGCACAGAGGACCTGATACAGAGACACATGGGCCCTGTGTTTGCTCTTAATGTCTCTGTGAGCTCACACATACCTCTATTAGAGGACTCAGAGAGCCTTGTTCTCCTAGTATCCTCCTTCCTCTCTGACTCTTACACTTTTTTTTTAACCTCCTCTTCTTGGGGTTCCCTGAATTTTGGTGAGAGGAACTTGATGGAGACTTTCCATTTATACATGCCATGTAATATCTGGCCATGGAACTCTGCATCTGTTCTCATATGCAGCTGGACAAATTTTCTGATGATGACTGGGTAAGGCATTGATCTATGAATATTGCAGAATATCATTAAAAGCCATCTTATTGATGCTTTTTTAGACCAGTGGTATTTGGTATTACCCTAGCTCTCTGAGTTATCTAGTCTCTGGTGTTTGGTTTTTCAACCAGTGTTGGGCATGGGTTAATTCTCAGGGAATTGGCCTTAACTCAAATCAAACATCAGGTGGCTACCTTCACAAGTTTTGTTGCAGTATTTCCCTAGCATATTTTGCAAGCAGGATGTTTTGTGGGTGGATGGTGTTCATGTTTTTCTTTCAATAGTGAGCTGACTGAGTACCTTCATGTACCCAATAACCTAAAAGAGTGAAGACTCGATGTAGGCAGATACTCAACTGCTCCATTTTCAAGGAGTTGTGTGCTTGTTGTCTTTGGCAATGGGGCCCTGTTGCTGGTTTGCAGAGGCAGCCTATACTCTTAGGAGCACTCTGGGTTGCTTGAAACTTTTCATAGAACTCACTTGTCCAAAACTTCATTTGAATTCAACCCAATCTCAAAACTGAAAGTTTTGCCTGGCAATAAGAGATGGTCAAAGGAGTTTCCATAAATATCTTAGTAGAAATTGTCATGAAGATCACCTTCATATATTCCTGGAAGTTTCTACTGTACTGTCTTTCCAAGTCACCTACTGAAATCTACACAATTCCATCTGTCTCTTCCTACACATGATCTTCCCTTCAAACACCACCAGCTCTCAATATGACTAAAAAAACTTCTCTATTTCATACCTCCCACAAAGACATCTTCGCTTTACTTAACCTCTCTGTGTCTACCACTTGTATCTTGTTTATCATTGACTTAATGGTTAATATCCACTTATGAAGAGAATACCTGTTGTATCTCTCTTTCTATATATGGGTTGCCTCAATTAGGATAACTTTTTCTAGTTCCATTTATATGCCTATAATTTTCATGCTGTCACTTTTTTAACAGCTGAGTGATAATCATATATATGATAGACAGATAGATAGACAGATAGATAGATAGATAGATAGATAGATAGATAGATAGATAGATAGATGGATGGATGGATGGATGGATGGATGGATAGATAGATGGATAGATAGATTGAGATATTCAAAAGTGATACAGCTGGATCTAATGGCAAATTACTCCAAATTTCTGAGGAAATTCCATATTGATTTCCATAGTGGCTGCACAAGTTTTAACTCCTACTAGCAATGGAGGAGTGTTTTCAATCACTCGATATTCTCATCTGCATGAGTTGTCACTTGTTTTTGATCTTAGCCATTCTCTCAAGTGTATCTTGGAATCTCAATGTAGTTTTTATTTACATTTTCTTTAATAATGTTAAACATTTCTTTAATATTTCTTAGCAATGTGAAATTCCCCTATTGAGAATTCTGTGTTTAGATCTGTATCCTATTTTTAGTTAGATTATTTGTTTTTGAATATATATTTTCTTGAAATATATATATATATATATATATATATATATGATATTATTCTTCTATAGAATGTGAAGTTGGTAAAAATATTTTCCCATTTTGAAGGATCCCATTTTGTCCTATTGGCAGTGTTCTTTCACTTACAGAAGATTTTTAGTTTCATGAGGTACCATTTATTAATGGTTGACCTTAACATCTGTGCTGTTGGGTTTCATTCAAGTTATCCCTGGAGCCAATGCATTCATATCTATTCTGCACTTCTCCTCATGCTTAGTCTCTCTAGCTTTATGTTGGGGTATTTGATGGATTTAGACTTGAGTTTGCACAGTATGATAAGTATTCATTTCTGTACTGCTTTACATTCAGACTTCAAGTTTAACCAGCACCATTTATTGAAGATGTTGATTTTTTTATTGACTATGTATTTCTGGTCTTTCTAAAAAATCAGGTACCCAAGGGTATTTGAATTTATGCTTGGGTTTTTTAGCAATTTCTTTATTGGATTTATTCATTTCCTTTGATTAATTGTGTTTTCCTGTATTTCTTAAGGATTTTATTAATTTCTACTTTATAGATTTCAATCATCTTTATAGATTTCAATCATCTTCATATAGTTGGTTATAAGAACTTTTTTTTAACGTTTCAGTTATGTTGGAATATTCAGGGCCTGCTGTTTTAGGATATGTGCTCATCTTGAGACATATTGTCTTGGGTCTAATTGATTGTGTTCTTATTCCAGTGTTAGACAACAAGTTTGGAGTGATTATAAGTCTAGCTGATGATTTCTGGCTTTGTTTCGATAGATGGCTGTTTTGTTTCTTGTTTTTTGTTTTGTTTTGTTTTGTTTTGTTTTTGCTTCTCTGAATTTTCAAAATTATGATATCTGTGAATTGCCTCCTTCTCTGGTGTGTTCAGTAAGATTCCTATTGATGTTGGACCCTGGGATTGTGGGTTGAGCTGGAGGAAGGGAAATAGGGTGAAAAGATATTTGTGATTCATCTGGGATATGGTCAATAGGAAAGGGAGACAAAGGCAGATTTCCTGATACAATGATAGGGATGAAAGTAGGGGTATTATATTTCAAGTGCAGCTGAATAACCAGAAAATTACTATCATAAAAATTATAAGGCTATAAATATTTCAACTGAAGACAAGTGAATCTGATATGAAGATAAAAGAGTTAATTTAAACTGTAGGTTGCTTTTTGTCCTATTGACAGTGTCCTTTGTCTTACAGAAGCTTTTCAATTTTATGAGGTCCCATTTGTCAATTGTTGAAATTAGGGCATAAGCCATTGGTGTTCTGTCCAAGAATTTTCTCCTAAGCCCATGTGTTAGAGACTCTTCCTCATGTTCTCTTCCATTAGATTCAGTACATCTGGTTTTATGTGGAGGTCCTTGATCCACTTGGACTTGAGATTTGTACAAGGAGATAAGAATGGGTCAAAGAGCAACCCACAATTTGGGAAAAGATCTTTACCAACCCTACATTTGATAGAGGGCTAATATCCAAAATATACAAAGAACACTAGAAAGTAGACTCCAAGAAACCAAATAACCCTATTGAAAAATGGGGTACAGAACTGAATAGAGAAATCTCAACTGAGGAATCTTGCATGGCTAAGAAGAGCTTAAAGAAATGTTCAACATTTTAGTCTTCAGGGAAATACAAATCAAAAGGATCCAGAGATTCTACCTCATACCAGTCAGAATGGCTAAGATAAAAACTCAGATAACAGCAGATGCTGGCGAGGATGTGAAGAAAGAGGAACACTCCTCCATTGCTGGTGGGATTGCAAGCTGGTGTTACCATTCTGGAAATTAGCCTGGTGGTTCCCCCAAAAATTAGACATTATACTACATGAGGACACAGCTGTACTACTCTTGGGTATATACCCAAAAGATGCTCTAATATATAGCAAAGACACATGCACCACTATGTTCATGGCAGTATTATTTATAATAGCCAGAAGCTGGAAAAAAATCCAGATGTTTCTCAACAGAGGAATGGATACAGAAAATGTATTACATTTACAAAACAGAGTACTACTCAGCCATTAAAAACAATGACTTCATGAAATTTGCAGGTGAAGGGATGGACCTAGAAAATATCATCTTGATTGAGGTAACAAAGTCACAAAGAACACACATGGTCTTTATTAACTGATAAGTGGATAGTAGGGAAAAAATGCTCAGAATACCCATGATATAACTTACAGATCATATGATGGTCAAGAAATAAGACCAAAGTGTAGATGCCTCAGGCCTACTTAGAAAGGGAACAAAGTAATCATGGGAGGTAGAGGTTAGGTAGGAGTTGGGAGGAAGGAGGGGAAGGGAAACAAAGGGAGTGCAGGATTAGGTGTGAGAGGAGATGGGGGAGATGTATATGTATGGCCAGGAAATGGAACAGATGCATGTAGCAATGTGGGATGTGGAACAGGGGGTAGCCAAAGAAAGTCCCAGATATCAAGAAAGCAAGAGGCTCCCAGGACCCCACAGAGATGACAATAGCTGAATACCCAACAAAAGTGAGAGAGAACCTGTAGAGACCAAATCCAGAGGTTAGGTACTGCCCACAGCTGAGGGATGCGGCCACCCACCATTCTCAAAATTTTAACCCAGAATTGCTCCTGTCTAAAGGAAATATGGGGACAAAAAGTGGAGTAGAGACTGAAGGAAAGGCCATTCAGGGACTGTTGCTCTTGGTCCATCCCATATGCAGCCACCAAACCCAGACACTATTGATGATGTCAAGAAGTCCTTGCAGAGAGAAGCCTGATATGGATTTCTCCTGAGAGGCTCAATCAGAGCCTGACCTAGACAGATGTGGATGCTTGCAGCCAACCATTCAAAGATCAAACTGAGCAAGAGTCCCCAATAGAGGACGTAGGGAAGGACTGAAGGAGATGAAGGGGTTTGCAACTTCATAGGAAGAACAATACCAACCAACTAGACCCCCCTCTCAGAGCTCCCAGAGACTAAACCACCAACCAAGGAGTACACGTGGAGGGACCCATGGCTCCAGTTGCATATGTAGCAGAGGATGGCCTTGTGGGGCATCAATGGGAGGAGAGGCCCTTGGTCCTGTGAACGTTCAGTGCCCCAGCATAAGGGAATGCCAGTGTGGTGAGGTGGGAGTGGGCGTGTAGATACAGGAGCACCCTTGTGAAGGCAAGGGGGGAGGGGAATATGATGAGAAGTTCTCAAAGAGGAAACAAAAAAGGAGGATAATATTTGAAATGTAAATATCCGAAATAACAGATAATTTTTTAAAGAGAGTTAATTTTAAAAAGTGAAAGAGAACTAGAGATCAAGGGAAGCTAACTTTGACCAAATTGAAAGGAACAAAACTGTCAGTGTGTTTCCTGAATGTATTTATGTCATTATGGATGCTTTTATTATATATTTTGAACACAGTATTATGAAAAAGGTAAATAAAATTCACATTTTAATGGTTTTTGTTTCTAAATAAAAGGCAATTACACAATTTTTAGCCAGTCAATACCAATTGGCCAATATAAGTATAGCATATTCTAAAGTTTCAGTATTGTTGTCTAAATTTCTTTTCTGTTTGTTTTTCTTTAGCTTATTGAAGTCTGCCCATAGTAGCCAAAGTTGATAATTTTTAAATATCAAATTTGGGTTTTCTGATAGATGATTACTTGGATTGTGCTGCTTGAAGTGGAAGGAAAGAGAAGTACATTGGCTTACATTGATGGAAAGGAGGGGCAAATTCAATATGGGGCTGAAAATGAAACAGAAACAGAAAGTCTGATTTCTTGTTATAAAATCATAACTTAGTAGATGACCATTTAATGAATTGAAGCATGGAGTAGAAAGAAGTTTCTGTAAGTGTCACAGATTTAAAAAGGGGGGGGTGGGCAGTGATGGTGCACAACTTTAATTCCAGCACTTGGGAGGGAGAGGTAGGTAGATTTCTGAGTTCTAGCCTGGTCTACAGAGTGAGTTCCAGGACAGAGAAACCTGTATCAAAAAAAAAAAAGGTTCAAATATAAATAAATAAATACATAAATAAATAAAATTAAAAAAAAACTGTGGTTTGTAAAATTCATTGAACAAGCACATGAAGAAATTACTTTTGTTTTGAAAATTAAGGACAGTGAAAAATTATATATTTATATGTGGTTATACTCATGTATAATACAGGATAACGTTATTCTGAGGCATGACACTGTGAAGCATCAGACTTAAGAACTTAAAGTAGAAGTATCCATTGAAGAACAATTAGAACAATTAGCTTGTGACCAAAAAGAATCTCTGACAGTACCTGAATAATACAGATGTAGAGGCTCACAGTCATCCATTGAACTGGGTACAGGGTCACCAGTGAAGGAGTTAGAGAAAGGACCAGTGGAGCTGAGGGGTTTGCAGCCCCTTAGGACGAACAACAATATGAACTAAGTAGTACCCTCAGAGCTCCCAGGGTTTCAACCACCAAGCAAGGACCACACATGGAGGGGTCTGATTGTGCTGGCAGTATATGTATAGTAGAGGATTGCAATTTGATCATCAATAGGAGGAGAGGAGCTCGGCCCTGTGAAAGTTCTGTGCCCCAGTGTAGGGGAATGCCAGGGCCAATAAGTGGGAGAGGGTGGGGTGGCAGGCATGGGGTGGGGGGAGGCAACAGGGGTTTGTTTTTGTTGTTTTTGTTTGTTTCTTTGTTTTTTGGAGGGGAAACTGGGAATGGAGAAATTTACATGTAAATAAAGAAAATATCTAATAAAAAAAAATACCTGAAAAAAAAATAAAAAGAATCCCTGATGCTACAATTCAGATTAAAAACAAAGTAAATAAAGAAAGAGGTATTGAAAACTGTCAAATTTCAAAGGGCTTTTGTTAGAGTAAGAAAACTATGTACAGAATAATAACTATTCAAAGCTATGGCTTGTGATGGTATGAGCAAAAGCATCACTGGGAGGGAAGACAGAGTGTGCAGGTGGGAATATACTAAGAAGAGGACAGAGAAAAATAGAATCAATGATTATAGAATATCTTTTGAATAATTATTAGAGGCTGGAAAAGGGGAGATATAAAGTTTTATTTTATTTTATTTTATTATTTTGAAATGATATATCAGGGAAACAATAAAATTTATTTTATCTGGGGCAGATATCAAGGGAAATAATAAAGAAATGAAAAAAATAGCAAATTTTGTCAAATAAGGATGTTATATACACAATTATAAGAAACCAAGAAGGAAGTCCTAACTAAAGTAAAACCTGCAGATGAGCATTGAGTTGTAGCAGAAAATAACTACCTAAATTAAATCACTTTTTCAGGCCTCCACAACTATGAGAATAATATACCTATCTGAAATCTAGATATAAACATGTATAAACATTTTTAAAAAAACTTGAGTGATGTGGAAAAGTTGGAATGTTGCAGGTCCAGAACCTAATTAATGTTTATCTGGGACCATCTTTAGCCCCTAAATACCTATCCCTTGCCTATCTTTGTGTCAGACTTAGCATCCTGTCACTAGCAGGTAAAACCCTTTTTTGAAAATATATTTTAAAAAACAACAGCCCACAACACACAGAGGAAGCTCCACTCCCAGGTGTTCTGACGCACCCAGGATCAGAGGTAAGCAGGAACCAACATCTGTCCCAACACTGGGAGTAACTGGGACCAGCAGGACCAGGCACACAGGAACTCCACCAGCCTAGTGACTCGGGTTCCTTCAGGTCTATCTGGGTTAGTGTTCTGAGTAGACCTTGGGCGCAAGATCTGCAGCCAGTCCCACAACACACAGAGAAAGCCACACTCCCAGGTAATCTAATAAGCCCAGGATCACAGGATCAAAAAATCACAGGATCACAGAGTCAACTTGATTCTGAGGAGTTCTGACACAACCAGGATCAAAGGAAGGACAGGCTCCCATCAGATTTAGCAAAGGATGGTAGCACTAGAGTTAACCAGATGGCGGGGGACAAGCATAAGAAAATAAACAACACAAACCAAGGTCA
>NW_022196894.1:80832714-80841857 GCF_008632895.1 Mastomys coucha
CGGTAATTGGAGAAATAGGTCCAACATTGTACAATCTATATACACTGTCAGCTTCTTTGTTTGTGACAATGTCTTGCTGTGTACAACATAAGGGTCTTGAAATCTCTATTTGAGCATCTCTATTAGTAGTATTGTTTATTTCATGTTTTTACACTATACTATGGTTTTCAGAACAGCTTATATATTTCAAAAGTACTTATATACCCAAAATAAACATAGACAATTAACGAGGGAGGTGGCTTGTAAAAGAACTACATAGTGAGACTGAATGCTTTGCTTGACATTTGTAACTCTTGTATCAAGTTTGAAGAAGAGGACTTTATAAGTTACTCTTTCTCTGAGATGAATGCTTTTCCAAATTTTCACAGCTAAAGAACCAAATTGTTACCCTTACCTAATGTCTGTGCCACCCTCCAAGCTGAACCATTGCTCACTGAAACAGTTGGCAAATGACTTTATGGATAGACCATCTTAATACCTATACCATTTCCTAAATGAATGTACCCTGTTCTCTGTGGGCTGAGAATGCAGTCACTCACTCAAGTCAAATAGCTTTGACTATAGCAGGAAGTCGGTATCCAAAAATCTAGCCTACAATTCATTTCTTGGTGCAGCAGAACTATCAACTCCCAGCTCAGCTACGATGGAGGTAAAATCCTTTGGTGATGTGAGGGTTATTGAAATACAGCCTTATTACAATGAAAAAAAAAAAAAAACCACTTGGGAAATGCTCACATTGTAAATTATTGTAAATTAAAGGACTGAATGTTATCAGTATTTATGACCCAGAGTCCTGGTGTGACTGGTAATGCTCACTGTTGTTCAGGATTTTGGGTTCTTTGCTTGTTTGTTTGTTTTGTTTTGTTGCTATCAAGTGAAATAATTATTTACTATGTGATAGAGCAGAAAATAGAAACTAGTATATCAGCCTTTAAATTACATAGAGAACAACTGTTGTCTAAGTTTAAATCATTAATTGTACATTTAAATTTTAGAAAGCTGCATTTGGTATCTTTATATTAATACTCTTGAAGCTAATATAATTTCAAAGAAAGAAAGATGAGAGAGAGACAGAGAGAGAGAGATACAGAGAGACAGAAAGAGATGTGAGAAAGAACAAGAAAGAGGTGATTGCAGGAAGGAAGGAAGTAATGTTACATCCCTATATCCTGAAACTGTACCTCTGCTTGATATGCACCTCAGCTTGTCAACTGCTTCAGTGACATATGCCTATAATCACAAGATTTAGGAAGTATAATAAGAAAGAAGCTCATAGTTATGCTCATGTACATATTAAATTCAAGACTATACTACGTGCCTTCTAATCTCAAAACAAACGTGTTATACTAAAGTCATTCATCATGATCATAGTAAGTTATATTCCTAAACAAATGACATACTTAAAGGACAGATATAGGAAAAATTTGTAGTTACAGGATTAGAAGCTAGTGACAGTTAAGGTTGCAAAGTCTTTTGCTTGGCAGAAAGAGATTTTATTTTATTTTTTTCAATAAACATGGCAGGATTTTAGGAGAACAAAAACTCATTATTTAGGACTAACAACACTAAAGCCAGTAAAGTCCCCTTTAAATCTCAATTAACACCTGGGATTTCTTCCCTTCTGGCAGCAAAAATTTAACTAGAACATAACAGCTTCTATACATAGAAAAATATCAACAGGATCAAGGTGAAATAAGCTGAGATTGTATTTCTAGACCTTAGTCACAAATCCCCCCTTTTTTTCATATCCCCAGGGTGTTGACCAAGGTACAGTTATATTGTGTACTACATAAAGATCTTATATTTTGCAGGCACTATTTAACAAATCACTTTAAATTCAACTTTCTTTAAAAACTCACAGTGTGTATGATTTTTCACACAAAGTTTCATATTCACTGCTACTAGGTTGACTCATACAATTCACTTTGATCAAAGTCAGTACGTCATTGAAAGTATATGACATTGCTTTAAAAATACTCATACTTTTCTTTTATTTCTAATTTTTAATTATATAAAAAGTTTATTAAAAAAATCTAGGCCCATAAGATTTAATTTTTTGTTTCTACAAATTTATAGAGTTCTCTCTTCATAAGTAAAATTTTCACAATTGCTAAATTATCAAAAATTAAGTGTCAAAGTGCTTGGAATGATATCGACAAAAGAGAATATTATAGAATACTAATTATAATGTTTTATAAAACACTAACAATAGATCCAGAGTGTGAGCAAGCTGTACTGGATCACTGAGACACCTCCAAACACATTGATGTTTATTGCAGTACTATTCAAAAAGCTAAGTTATGCATCTAACTTACTTGGCAAAAATACAGGTTTCGAAAAGAGAAATGTTGCTGGTTAACAGAATAGAATTTTCAGACATGAATAAGAATGATGTCATTGGGTTGCTGAGAGATGAGTGCAGGCAAATACCATCACACAGGGAGACTTGGAACTCTCAGAAAGTCCTATCTCATGCTTTGTCCTAGTTGTGATTTCTAGGTTTTATATAAACATAAATTATATTTATGTATATAAAATGAAAATAAATATTGTCTAGAGAAGTAATGGAAATGAATAGGAAGGGGAGGGATAAAGAAAGAGTTAAGGGTAGGTAAGAATTTGGTTTGAGGCTAATATGTTCCATATTCAATATATACTTGGTGTTCTACAAACATTTCTTCATATGAGTACTTGCCTGTGAAGACCTTAAAAATGCATATGTGCAAGTGTGTTCACTTCCAAGAAATCCTCCACCACACACATATTTTTGTTCCTATTCCTTTTATTTCATCTTCAAATACAGCAATGATCCATTTCTCTGACCATATTTCTACTGTCATATCACCATCTTAGTTGCTTATCTTGTGACATGCTTTTATTTTGAAGAAGTTGTAAAATGGTCATGTAACTTCATATATTAAACAGGACAAACTTCCTTAGATCAAAGGGTAAGTTTAATTCCATTCACAATATTAATTTCTCTTTGATATGACCAAGAATTGTCATGTCTTGGAATAGAACTCAGTAGTTTCGGGCTCTGTTATACTTCCTATCATTCCTTGTGCATCAGTGAATTCATCTGCACCTATAGTCAAGCATAACTTACAAAATAATTAGAATATTTGGTTAGATAGTTGTTTTCCATAGTAAATCCCAGCAATGAACTGAGTGAAGTTGTAAGGGGTAAATTATAGACGACTCTCTCTGTTACAACTCTTGGGAAATAAAAGAAAATCCTAGTTTGTTGGATCAATATCTGAGTAAACACCTTAATCTTATCTATTAATTTCTCCCTTCTCTGCTTCACATAATTAAACATAATTTTCTTGTTGCAGTTGATATCATTAATTTCATTAAGGCTGATTGTTTTATATGGGCCAAAGAATATTTTCTTATCTTAATCTATGTTTGAATATATAGCACATTCTCAATAATATATTTTATAATTTATTATGTTCTACTGAAATATGTGGTGCAGATTATTCAGTTATAGCTTATTGTATTTGCTAGGATTGAGATATTTATTTAACCAATGTGTAGATAAATACATGTGTGATTGTCTACCATATTATTTCTTCATTGGACTGTATTTCATTTTCTTCCCATCTACTATACAAAACTGCTAAAGTTTTAATCACTATGAAGTACCTTAAGAAGTACTCACATAGTCATATTAAAATGAAATCTCATGTATAAGTAAGTGGAAGGATAGAAACCAGAAATATTTTTTACTTTAAGGATGGATTCCATTTGAATTTATTATAAAGCTTTATTTTATTTTTCTAGATAATTGTTCTCTGCTTTTAACTCTTTGGCACATAATCTTAATATACCACAATCAGACATCAAGATAAGTAAAAATTATATCTACCAAGTTCTAATGAAAAGAGAACATACTTTAAAGTATAGACAAATGTGTTCTTTATTAAAGTATACACTACAAATAAGGATAGTTGTGAGACCCCTGTCTCTCAACAGTACAGTTAGAAACAGGGTTCTTATGCAGAAATATAATTAGAAATCCACAAACCAATTATGAATTTTCAACAAGACCTAAGGATTCGGTCATTTTCTTGTTTTGAAATAGATATGCACCTGGAGGTTTATGAAAACAAATCTGAATATACAAGCTCTTTTTATTTTTGTCATTTTTCTCCATATGCTATACCCCTTTGTTTGGTAGGGGACAAATGTGAGGTTTTTAAATTAACATACTTAATGCTTATTTTACACCTTTACACCTTCATCTAAATGTATCCAATTTATGCCTATATCAATTTATTTGTAGCTAATAATTATGTAAGAAAGTGAATAAGAGGAGTGATGTTCATAGTGTTACTACAGATGCTGTGTGTTTCACTCTACTCAGGTGATGCAGTAGAGACAGTAATATTCACCAAATGTGGGTAAAGTATGATATGTAAGAAAGAAACTCCATAGAAGGAGTTTTGGAGGAAGGAAATGTAAGGAATGACTCTTGATTTAGACATATTGCTCATCACCTAGTAACTATCACACAAGGTCCATCATGTAAAGGCCATAAACAAAGGCCATCAAAGAGTGGTCATCACATAATGCCCATCATACAATGCCAGTCACATGATATCCATGACACAGTGGCCATCAGGAAGAATATTACCATTTCCTTGAGAAGTAGGACAATCTTCCTTTCATCATCCCAAACCTACTAATTTAGAAAATAATTGAGTCATTATTCTCATGACTGATGGTTGATGTTAACACTCTTCATTGCTTTCGGTTGTAAGTAAAACTAAAAAGATACTATTTAAGTTGATAGATATTGCCAGAGCTTCAAAAATCTTAAGAACATAAACTTGCTGTTTAGAAGATCTCATATAAATTCAATAAAGGAAAATATATTAATACTTTAAAATTAAGGGATATTTACACAGAAGAGACACAATTCATAATTTTTATTTGAAAAAGTAATTATATGTAGCTATGTAGTTATTTTGTCTTTTCAAATGTATATTGAATTAATTTTTGACCAAAAATATTGGGTGTTTTTAATTTTGTGCTTCCTAAAGTACATTTTTTAAAATATACCAAAAATACAAAAAAGGCCTTTAACTTACATTTCTGTGAATATAATCTTTAAAGCAGCAATTCTAACCTGTGTGTTGCAACTCTTCTGGCAAACCTCTATCTCCAAAACATATTTACATTACAATTCATAAGTATCAAAACAGTAGTTTTGAAGTACCACAAAAATCATCTTCTGGTTGAGCATCACCACATCATACAGAACTATAGTAAAGAATCTCAGCAGCTGGAAGGTGGAGAACCACTGTCTTAAAGCCTGATTTGTGTGCTTATTTATCATAACATTTCAAAATGAATACATAATATATAATCATATAATTTTAATGGATTTAGCATTAAGGTAAAACAACATATTTAAAGTGAGATTCACTGTTACATTCTGACAATGACTAATGTATATCTATTACCATAATTGTGAACTTAGGGTCATGCATGCTTGATGAATACATTTGTCTTCTATTCGTTCTGTGAGAAATGTATCATATAAGAGTTAACAAGTATTCCAAAAATTGCTTAGAATTGAAAGCATCTGGTGACTACAATGTTTAGCAGAGTGAACTTACCAGAGAAGCCTATGACCTTTCTTCACTAAATTTGAGTATACTGAAGACTGTATGTACTATATCTATAAATGAATACTGATTTATATAATATATTACTATAAATATTACAGCAGGATGCTGCATTTAAAATATTGTGTGACATTAATAAACAGACTTCACATGCCAACTGAATAAATAAAGCAATCCATTTATCCTCCTGATATATGTTGATAGCTTCTTTGGTACAGTCAGTAACTTACTATAAGAAGGTAGGTCTTACATCTGTATTGCCCATACAATGCTATAGTAATACTAAATGCAATTTTATATACCAAAACCCTTTAATCTATTTTTGTCTATTTTCTGTATTTATTCTTGTCCACTTATACTGAATTTTTATATTAATTCATGGAGAAATTTTTATAATGCATTTTAATAATATTTATCCCTACCACACAGTCTTTCCACTAATTCCTCCCAGTACTCACCCTGACCTTACTACATCCTACAACCTCTAACTTCATGTCCTTTTTTTTTTTTTTTTTTTTTTTTTTTTTGTAATAACCTGCCAAGTCCAATTTGTACTGCCAATATTCCTTTTGGTATAAGTATTTTTTTTTTAGTTTTATTATTCTAATTTAAGAGAGAGGAAGAGAGATAATCATATTCTTACCTAGTATACATGAATATTGCTAAGACAGTGAAGTCAGAGGATAAAGACAAAGACTGGCAGAAAAATAGTAGCCGCAAATGTAAATCTTTTCTCTTGGTATTAATTTTCAGTGTGAAATAGATGATGCCATGGCCTGACATTCCTTCATGCAAGGGTCACTTCTGCCTTTCCCTTGATTGTACTTTATGTATGCATAATACATATGTTCACAAACATTTCTTTTCTGTTGGAGATAAGGTGGAATTAATCATTTATAAAGTCATGAAAGTCTCCATCATAAAGAAAAATATTTTATGATGTACACGATATGACCATGTCCTGAAATTATTAGTTACATTACTGTGTTCAATTATACTTGGAAATTATGCTTACACCAAGTTGAAAGCACATTAGGGTTTTAATTAGAAAACTCTAAGTAAAACTATTGTAGAATTTGTATTTTAAATCTTACACTTAATGATGATTCTTTCTATATGCTGGAGTTTATGGTACATTAAACTGTTTATGCTGTTTATGCATATAATGAGGATGATAAAAAGATGAATTGCCCCAGATGAAATAGGATAGCACTTTCCATTCATCCCAACTCAAACTTATGGCTTGAATATGCACTCACCTTTGAAATGACTTAAAGCGAAATGTAATTTAAAAGACTGATGAGCAAGAGAAAGTATTCTCCTAAATAACTTCAATAAGATAAGGATTATATAACTCACCTTGGTGGATTAAATGAGAAATGTGTTCCATATGCTCATATATTTGAACACAATTGATCCACAATATTGATACTGTTTCAGGAGATTTGCTGGTAGAGGTAGATCCCTGAGGCAGGTTTGGAGATTTCACAGCCTCACTCTGCTTTGTTTGCTTCTTCTCCTTCGTGCCTTTGAGTATGGATAGAAGCTTAGCTTCTTGTTCCTGCTCCTGCTCCTGCTCCTGCTCCTGCTCCTGATGATCCTGATCCTGATCCTGATCCTGATCCTGATCATCTTGATCCTGATCCTGATCCATTGATCCTGATCCTGATCCTGATCCGGATGCATGCCTACTCGTTGCTGCTATGCCTTCCCACTATGCTGGATCCCTCTGGAAGTGTAAGAACAAATACAGTCTTCTTCTATAAGTTACCCTGATTGGTCACTTATTTTATCACAGAGAAAATTAACAAATAGACCACCCAAACAATTAGAGAAGGACTGTTATTTTCCTTGGACTTACTCATCCTCTTTTCCAATGTTTCATTCTTTCAAATGACTCCCAGCCTGTTACTTCAGTAGTTCTCAAATCTGTTACCTTCTCTCCATACAGTTGCCTCCTCCATGGGTCAGTTTGTGTCTTAGCACCTTACTTTCACCATCCAAGTTATTCACAAATGTTCTTTAACATGAAGATACTCTATGACCATTCTAATATTATACCAACATATTATCTTAAAACCTTCTGAGATGTAGTTTCTTCTTTTCAATCAGCTGTTAATTACACAGTATTGATTTCACATATAAGACTGACAATGTTAGTGAAGCCCTAGAACAAGTGTCAGCTTTGTTTTTGTGCATTGCAAGTACACAAAAAAGTAGACAAAATATCTGTCTAAATATCTGTCTACTTTTTCTAAACTATTTATCTTTTTCGGGTGTGATCATGTCACTCAGCAGAGACACATACATGTAACTAAACTTATTGTTTTGCCAAAGCAAATTTTATTTGTAATTCTTAGTATGCTCATAGTATGTTTCTTACATCATACTATGTATTCAAGTAACATTGTGATCCGACTTACATTCATAGTATGTTTCTTAAATCATACTATGTATTCAAGTAACGTGATCTAACCTTTTCTCTTACATTTGAATGAACTCTCATCCTGATTTAAATGGATCACCATGATTACTACAGGAAAAGAAGGTGAAATAACCCAGAAATTCATAAACTACATTTATGACTCAGTTAGAATTTTTAAAGTTCCTATAAATTCTATTGTAATAGTTTAATTTTTATTTAGTACTAATAACATAATATTCAAGTCCATGACACTGACACTAACAAAAAACCTTTTGATTACATTTTCTCTCCATAAAAAGAATTGCAGATTTGCTAGCTTAAACTGTGTGAAAGTATCAGTTCAATACAAAAGGACAAATATTCAGCCTGAATAAGCTACTTTTCTTTTCTTCAGTTTGCAAGAATCAAATTATATCAGACTTCTCAGTTCTTCTCAAAGACTGTCTGGGTAAAGTGATATTTATCATCTCTTATATTTTTTGGTAATATTATAATGATATCATTTTCTTTTCTAATATTTTTCTCTTAAAAGTCCTCACCAACAAGAAAGCCTAAATATAAGCTGAACACAGAAAACAAAGTTGAACATGGACAGCAGACATGCCAAAATGTACTGTGAAAAGATCATGACACACAAATCTATACAAAGAACTATTGATGCTGCAGTCAGTAGAATGTTTTCCCTAGGCAGCAGCGTATCAATTTGTTATCCAATACAAATGGCTGGCCTCGAAAAAAATTGTGTCTGTATATATAGGAAACATGTACATACATATGAACACTATGAAACATTATGAAGATAAAAGAATCTTGAAAAAATTATTAAGCAGGTAAATGCTTTTGCAGTATAGCCCTGCTGAACATTTCAATCCAAATAAGCTTATAAAGTTGCTCTTTAACATCCACAAACATTCAACCTATAAACCAACACATCATTTAATCATATAGATAATAATAATTATTAATTAATTTAGAAAAAGCTGAAAGTAATGTTATATTCATTATAGTCTTCACAAGGAGATACATTATGTTTTTTTTTTATTAGTTGTTTGCTTTATTTACAGTATCTCCTTTCCCAGGTT
>NW_022196894.1:80841867-80843905 GCF_008632895.1 Mastomys coucha
AAAAGAAAAAAAAGAAAAGAAAAAAAACCAAAACAAACCCCTGTTCCCCTACCACCATCCCCCCCACACACCTGGTTACTATTCCTGGCATTCCCCTACACTGGGGCATAGAACCTTCACAGGGCCAAGGGCCTCTTCTTCCATTGATGACCGACTAAGTCATCCTCTACTGTACATATGCTGCTGGAACCATTAGTCCCCACCATGTGTACTCTTTAGTTTGTATTTAGTCCTGGGATCTATGAGGGTACTGGTTACTTCAGATTGTTGTTCATCCTGAAGGGCTATAAGGCCTTCAGCTCCTTGTGTCCTTTCTCTAGCTCATTCATTGGGGACCCTGTACTCAGTCCAATGGATGACTGTGAGCTTCTACTTCTGTATTAGTCAGGTACTATCAGTGCCTCTCAGGAGACAGCTATATCTGGCTCCTGTCATCCAGCACTTGCTGGTAACCACAATAGTGTCTAGATTTGATGGTTGAATATGGGAAGGATTCCCAGGTAGAGCAGTCTCTGAATTGTGCTTCCTTTAGACTCTCCTCCATAGGTGGTCTCTACAACTCCTTCCATGGGTATTTTGTTCCCTCTTTTAAGAAGGAACAAAGTATCCACACTTTGGTCTTTATTCTTCTTGAGTTTGTGGTTTATACTTTGTGTACTCCCATCTTCTGGGCTAATATCAAATTATCAGAGAATGCATATCATGTGTGTTCTTTTCTGATTGGGTTACCTCGCTCAGGATGATATTCTCTAGGTCCATCCATTTCCCCAAGAATTTCATAAATTCATTGTTTTTAATAGCTGAGCAGTACACCATTGTGTAGATGTACCACATTTTCTGTATCTGTTCCTCTGTTAAGGGACATATGGGTTGTTTCCAGTTTGTGGCTATTATAAATAAGGCTGTTATGAACATAGTGGAGCATGTGTCCTTATTACATGTTGGAGCATCTTCTGGGTATATGCTAGGAGTGGTACAGCTGGGTCCTATGGTAGTAGTATGTTCAATTTCTGGAGGAACTGCCAAACTGATTTCCAGAGTGGTTGTACCAGCTTGCAATCCCACCAGTAGTGAAGGAGTGTTCCTCCTTCTCTATAACCTTGCCAGCATCTGCTGTCACATGAGTTTTTTTTTCCTAGTCATTCTGACTAGTGTCAGGTGGAATCTCAGGGTTATTTTGATTTGCATTTTCCTGATGACTAAGGATGTTGAACATTTCTTTAGGTGCTTCTCATCCATTTGGTATTTTTCACTTGAGATTCTTTATTTAGCTCTGTACCACATTTTTAATAGGGTTATTTGGTTCCCTAGAGTCTAACTTCTTGAGTTCTTTGTATATATTGGATATTAGCCCTCTATCAGATATAGGATTGGTAAAGATCTTTTCCCAATTTGTTAGATGCAGCTTTGTTCTATTGACAGTGCCCTTTGCCTTACAGAAGCTTTGCAATTTTATGAGGTTCCTTTTGTCAATTCTTAATCTTAGAGCATAAACTATTGGTGTTCGGTTTAGGAAATTTTCCCATGTGCCCATGTGCTCAAGGCTCTTCCCTACTTTCTTTTCTAGTAGTTTCAGTGTGTCTGGTTTGATGTAGAGGTCCTTGATCCATGTGGACTTGAGCTTTGTACAAGGAGATAGGAATGGATTGATTTGCATTCTTCTGCATGCTAACCACCAGTTGAGCCAGCAACAATTTTTGAAAATGCTGTCTTTTTTCCACTGGATGGTTTTAGCTTCTTTGTCAAAGATCAAGTGACCATTGGTGTGTGGGTTCTTTTCTGGGTCATCACTTCTATTCCATTGATCTACCTGCCTGCCACTGCACCAATACCATGCACTTTTTTATCACAATTGCTTTGTAGTACAGCTCAAGCTCTGGGATGGTGATTCCACCAGAGGTTCCTTTATTGTTGAGAAGAGTTTTGGCAATCCTGGGTTTTTTTTATTATTCCAGATTAACTTCCAAGTGTGTGAAGAATTGAGTTGGAATTTTGATGGGGATTGCATTGAATCTGTAGGTTGCTTTTGGCAAGATGG
>NW_022196894.1:80844710-80849128 GCF_008632895.1 Mastomys coucha
CATGTGTCCTTCTTACATATTGCAGTATCTTTTGGGTATATGCCCAGGAGTGGTATAGCTGGGTCCTCTAGTAGAACTATGCCCAATTTCCAGAGGAACCGCCAAACTGATTTCCAGAGTGGTTGTACCAGTTTGCAATCCCACCAGCAATGAAGTAATGTTCCTCTTTCTCCACAACCTCTCCAGCATCTGCTGTCACCTGAGCATTTTATCCTAGCCATCAAGATGGCCATTTTTAATGTATTAATCCTGTCAATCCATGAGCATGAGAAATCTTTCCATCTTCTGAGATCTTCAATTTCCTTCTTCAGAGACTTGAAGTTTTTGCCAAATGAATCTTTCCTTACTTAGTTAGAGTCACACCAAGGTATTTTATATTATTTGTGACTATTGTGAAGGCTGTTGTTTCCCTAATTTCTTTTTTAGCCTGTTTATCCTTTGTGTAGAGGAAGGGCACTGATTTGCATGAGTTAATTTTATATACAGCTACATTGCTGAAGTTGTTTATCAGATTTAGGAGCTCTCTTGTGGAATTTTTGGGGTCACTTAAGTATACTATAATACCATTAGCAAATAGTGATAACTTGACTTCTTCCTTTCCAATTCGTATCCCTTCGAACTCCTTTTGTTGTCTAATTGCTCTGGTTAGGACTTCAAGTACAATATTGAATATGGAGAGAGAGAGAGTGGCAGCCTTGTCTAGTCTCTGATTTTAGTGGGATTGCTTCAAGTTTCTCTCCATTGAGTTTGATGTTGGCTGCTGGTTTGCTGTATATTGCTTTTACTATGTTTACGTATGTGCCTTGAATTCCTGATCTTTCCAAGAATTTTATCATGAAAGGATGTTGGATTTTTTAAATGCTTCCTCAGCATCTAATGAGATGATAATATGGTTTTTTCTTTGTGTTTGTTTATATAGTAAATTACATTGATGTATTTCCAAATATTGAGCCATCCCTGCATCCCTGGGATAAAACCTACTTAATCATGATGGATGATCATTTTGATGTGTTCTTGGATTCAGTTTGCAAGAATTTTATTGAGTATTTTTGCATCTCTATTCATAAGGGAAATTGGTCTGAAGTGTTCTTTCTTTGTTAGGTCTTTGTGTGGTTTAGGTATAAGAGTAATTGTGGCTTCATAGAACAAATTGGGTAGAGTACCATCCATTTCTATTTTGTGGAAAAGTTTGAGGAGTATTAATATTAGGTCTTCTTTGAAGGTCTGTTCAAATACTGCACTAAACCCATTTGGTTCTGGGCTTTATTTTTGGTTGGGAGACTATTAATGACTGTTTCTATTTCTTTAGCAGATATGGTGTTGGGCCCCCTTTGGCCCTGGTTTGGGCCTTGAGGACAATCCCGAGCCTGGCTTGAGTTTCGTAAACTGTGTCAGTCACTTCCATACTGGAGTGACTCAGCACAAACTGCTTAAGCCTTCCTTTGCCTAGCTCCTGCTGATGTAGAGTAACTTTGTTGTCTGTCAATCACCCCATACTCTTTGTCAACTTTCCCCTCCCCCTAAGTACTCTCACCTTAGGAGAAGACTCATCTTCCTCTATCAGCCCTTTATAAAGAGAAGATTGATACAAATGAGTTCCTGCTTTGACAGACTTCTGACTTGGGGTGGTTATTCTCCAGAGGCAGGAGATCTTAGCCGAGACACACACCATCCCACTCCTCACTGCGAGGCTCCGCTGGACCAGGTTCTCTCTGTCTAGCATGGTTCTGCATGTAGAAAGCCTGCCCAGCAATATGGGACTGTTTAGATCGTAGATCTGATCTTGATTTAGCTTTGGTACCTGGTATCTGTCTAGAAAATTGTCCATTTCATCCAGGTTTTCCAGTTTTGTTGAGTATAGGCTTTTGTAGTAGGCTCTCATGATTTTTTTGGATTTCCTCAGTGTATGTTATGTTTCCCTTTTCATTTCTGATCTTATTTATTAGGATAATGTCTCTGTGACCTCTAGTTAGTCTGGTTAAGGGTTTATCTATTTTGTTGATTTTCTCAATGCACCAGCTCCTGGTTTGGTTGATTCTTTGTATAGTTATTTTTGTTTCTAATTGGTTGACTTCAACCCTGAGTTTGATTATTTCCTGCCTTTGACTCCTCTTGAGTGAATTTGCTTCTTTCAATTCTAGAGCTTTCAGATATGCTGTCAAATTGCTAATATATGCTCTCTCCAGTTTGTTTTGTTTTGTTTTGTTTTGTTTTGTTTTTGTAGGCACTTAAAGCTATGAGTTTTCCTCTTAGGACTGCTTTCATTTTGTCCCATAAGTTTGTACCCAAACTTATGTTGTGACTTCATTTTCATTAAACTCTAGAAAGTCTTTAATTTCTTTCTTTATTTCTTCCTTGACCAAGTTATCATTGAGTAGAGTGTTGTTGAGTTTCCACATGTGTGAGGGTATTCTATTGTTTAGGTTGTTATTGAGGAGCAGCCTTTGTCCATGGTGATCTGATAAGATACAAGGAATTATTTCAATCTTCTTGTATCTGTTGAGGCCTGATTTGTGACCAATTATATGGTCAGTTTTGGAGAAGGTAACACGAGGTGCAAAGAAGAAGTTATATCCTTTTTTTTTAGGATTAAAAAGTTCTATAGATATCTGTTAAATCCATCTGTTTCATAACTACTGTTAGTCTCACCGTGTCTTTGTTTAGTTTCTGTTTCCATGATCTGTCCATTGCAGAGAGTGGAGTGTTCAAATCTCCCACTAATATTGTGTGGTACAATGTATGCTTTGAGCTTTAGTAAAGTTTCTTGTATGAATGTAGATGTCCTGGCGTTTGGAGCATAGAGGTACAGAATTGAAAATTCCTCTTGGTAGATCATACCTTGATGAATATGAAGTATCCCTCCTTATCTTTTTTGATCAATTTAGGGTGAAAGTTGATTTTATTTGATATTAGAATGGCTACTGCAGCTTTTTGTTGGGATCATTGCCTTGGAAAATTATTTTCCATCCTTTAATTCTGAGGTAGTGTCAGTCTTTGTCACTGAGGTGGGTTTCCTGAATGCAACAAAATGTTGGGTCCTGTTTATGTACCCAGTCTTATAGTCTCTGTCTTTTTATTGGGGAATTGAGACCACTGATATTAATAGATATTAAGGAAAGGTAATTGTTGATTCCTGTTATTTTTGTTGTTAGAGTTGGAATTCTGTTTGTGTGGCTATCTTCTTTTAATTTTGTTGGAAAATTACTTTTTTACTTTTTTCTAGGATGTAGTTTCCCTCCTTGTGTTGAAGTTTTCCAATTATTACCCTTTGAAGGGCTGGATTGGTAGAAATATATTGTGTAAATTTGGTTTGTCATGAAATACTTTGGTTTCTCCATCTATGGTAATTGAGAGTTTTGCTGGATATAGTAGCCTGGGCTGACATTTGTGTTCTCTTAAGGTCTGTTTGATATTAACCCAGGATGTTCTGGCTTTCATAGTGTCTGGCAAGAAGTCTGGTGTAATTCTGATAGGCCTGCCTTTATCTATTACTTGGCCTTTTTACCTCACTGCTTTTAATATTCTTTCTTTGTTTTGTACCTTTGATGTTTTGACTATTATGTGGCTGGAGAAATTTCTTTTCTGGTCCAGTCTATTTGGAGTTCTATAGGCTTTTTGTATGTTCATGGGCATCTCTTTTTTCAGGTTAGGGAAGTTTTCTTCTATAATTTTGTTGAAGATATTTACTGGCCCTTTAAGTTGGAGGTATTCACTCTCTTCTATGCCTATTATCCTTAGGTTTGGTCTTCTCATTGTGTCCTGGATTTCCTGGATGTTTTGGGTTAGGAACTTTTTGCATTTTGTGTTTTCTTTGACTGTTGTGTCAATGTTTTCTATGTTATCTTCTGCACCTGAGATTCTCTCTTCTATCTCTTGTATTCTGTTGGTGATGCTTGCATCTATGGTTCTTGACTTATTTCCTAGGATTTCTATCTCTAGATTTGTCTCTCTTTGTGGTTTCTTAACTGTTTCTATTTCTGTTTTTAGGTTCTGCATGGTTTTATTCAATTCCTTCACTTGTTTTGAAAGACCCCCATAGCTGCGGAGACCCTCACTCAAGTCTCAGGATAACATGACCACCCAATAACTCACGAGAGACTGATCTTGCTGCAATCACATGAGGTTTATTCCAGATCTGGGGTCAAACTCATAGCCTGGCAGGCCAGAGGGTTTCGACCATGAGCATGAGGAGTAAGTGGTATTTAAAGGGAAAAACCACAAACTAGGGGGGTGAAAGAGTTACCAAGGAAACATAACAAGAGAACAATGGAAAATTCTAAAGGAACCCACTACCTAGTTGAGCCAGATCACAAAGAAGTCATTCTGCTCACTCATTGTCTAGAGGAATGTGGTTTGGTCAAAGCTGTCTTCTTAATGACTGACGGCTGTCCTGTTCCTTATTCTGGGCAATGTTATCT
>NW_022196894.1:80849344-80871679 GCF_008632895.1 Mastomys coucha
AATCAGACCCCTCCATGTGCAGTCCTTGGTTGGTGGTTGAGACCCTGGGAGCTCTGAGGGTACTAGTTTAAGGCTTCTGTGTGTAGCTCAGTGGTAGAGCAAAAGCATTGCAATGTTATCTTCTTAATAGCTGACCGCTATCCTGTTCCTGGAACTGACCAGTCCAACTTCCTGGCTCGTGACAGAGACTTCCTATGCCTTCTTTAAGTAAAGGTTATATATTAATACATTAAGGCATTTACATTAACATGCTTTTTCCAGTTTGGTTGTGCTTTCCTATCATTCTTTAAGGGATTTTTATGTTTCCTCTTTAAGGGGTTCTACTTGTTTACTTGTGTTCTTCTGTAATTCATTAAGGGATTTTTGTGTTTCTGCTTTAAGGGCATGAACCTGTTTACCTGTGTTCTCTTCTATTTCTGCAAGGAAATTATTCATGCTCTTCTTAAATTCCTCTGTCACCATTGTGAGATATGATTTTAGATATAAATCTTGCTTTTCTGGTGTTTTGGAATATCCAGGACTTGCTGTGGTGTGACTATAGGTTCTGATAAAGCCAAGTAGTCTTGGTTTCTGTTGGTAAGATTCTTGTGTTTGCCTTTCGACATCTGTTGATCTTTGGTGTTAGATGTTATTGCTGTTTCTGGCTCGAGCTCATTCCTTCTGTGGGTCTCTAAGCCTGTGTCAGCACTTCTGGGAGATCAGTTCTCCTCTGATAAGACCTGTGTGCAGTGGGCTGTGGATCAGTCATCCCTCCTGAGTCCTGGAGTCATAACCAACTCTGGAGACAGGCTCTCCACTTGCAGGGAAAGGGCAGAGAGGGCTGTGCATCAGCAGTCCCTCCTAGGTGAATAGGGAGATAGAAAGGATTCTGGGCTGGCTGCCCTGCCACTTCTGAGGCCTGTGCCTCTTGGCTGGTCCTGCCTTAGAAGGTCATTGGAGAGAAAATGGAGATCTCACCTGAGTCCATGGGTTGGAGCACTCCCCAAAGGCAAGCTCTCTGCTTTGGGGAAGGGGCAGAGAGGGCTGTGGATCTGCAGTACCTCCTAGATTAAGAGGAAGGTAGAAAGGATCCTGTGCCAGCTGCCCTGCACTTCTGAAGACTGTCAGAGATACATTTCTTAAGGAAATTTAAATATTAAAGTAACAGCCATTTGTGAGGCATGTACAGTTAGCTAACACATTCAAAAGTAAATAATTTTAAAAAAGAGCAAATAAGAAATGAAAAACTTGTTGCATAACAAAGAGAAGGTACAATAGAAAGTAACTTTTTAAGTTCATGCTTTGACAGACCTGAATCTAGGAGACAAAAATAAATAAAACAATTTTAAGACATGTAACATATTAACAAAGTAAATAAAAAGAGATTTCAATAATCTATGAATTTCTGTCTACATTTGTTAAATTAATATAGTGATTATATTAGTTATTGGCTTATAAATTTTTAATACATACACATATTCACTAATTAGTTTTTTAGGAACTAAATGTTAGAGGGAGTGATTATTTCCTTTTCTTATTGAGGAGTAACTGTTGTGAAAGGTAAGAGAACTAATCATTGTAGCACAAAGAAACTCTTGAGACTGCAATTAAGATTTTACTTCTGCAAAGTAAAGCAGATAGGAAAGCAGAATAGATCCAGACAATGCTTCAGAAATACAATATCTGAACTAATCAAACAGGGATCTCAGAGGCAAGATTGCCCTTGTGAGGAGTCTCACATGGAAATGAAATGACCAGACCCTTCTACCAGCTCAACACTGGCTGAGAATTACTACAGGAATCTGTCTGTCATCAATGCAGAAGTTACACTTTATAAACATGTGTAAAATCTAACCACCCTTTGTGTATGCTGCCTAATGGAAATGGTCTCTGAGCTCTGGATATTAATTTATCTTGGAGTCTATAATTTATACATCATGAGTCTTCTTTTCAATGTATAATTTCTGCTTGTAGTTGGCTTGCCTGAAAGGAAACAGAAGATACTGATAAAAGAGAATACAACTTTCATTACCAAAGACCCTCCTGTACTCCATCTAACAAAGTGACTGCTCATTTTGTTCTCCAACTGTGATACAGTTAGTATAAATATATAATTCCAGACAAAAATGAAGTTATTAGCTCATATTAATACATTGATTCAGTCACTCTAAAAATTATGGGAACATATAAAAGGAGAAAACCAAAGTGTTGAACCTGGAGCCTCATATTTCTATCTGGTATTATTTGGCTTCTCTCTAAGTCACCTCTTGATATGCTTCAATAGTATAAGTCTCCTAGAGTTCAATTTTTCTAGTTTTCCATGTCTAACAAACCTTTAATTCACCCCTGTGTTGAACAGTAATTTTGCTTAACATGGTACCACAGAGGAATTACTATTTTAGTACACTGAAGACTCTTCGACTGCCTTTGGCTTGGGTTGTTTATGGCAACATGGCAGCTGTCAGTTGTTTCTTTTGTCAGCTTCTGCAATGAATCTCTTCTTGTTGTTGCATATTATTTTGAAATCATTATTTGTGTAATTTTATTATAAATGTGTATTTTGGAGCCATAATTTTGAGGTCCAGTTTGGCCTCTGCACATGGCAATTTGCAGGTGTTTTCAAAAATCACAAAGAGAGTTTGCAAAGGAAATTTTTTTCTCAGAGATTTACTATTTTATTTTAATGAAAAGAGGAAAAAGGAAGTGAACACCTTGCTGCTGTTATCCTGACCAAAACCAACACTGTTTTATTCTTTTCAATTTTTTTTTTTTTACAATGTAGAGAAAGATCACTCTTAGAAAAATATCGGCATATATTTACATCAGAACAAAAGACTAAATGACCAAAATGTGAATTCATCAATAAGTCTGAGTCAACTTGCTGCTAGAGCTGATCTGCCTGTCTGAGTTCCTCTGAGTCAAGAGGCTTCAGTCTCTGGTGTTTAGCACCTCAAAGTGAAACAGAGAGGGATTAAGTAAAGGAGCTTTTGTCCATTCACTGCAAGAAATTTTTCCAAGGCTCTGCTAATGAAAGTAGCAGGAAGAAAAAGAGACACCTTGTAAAGTGATTTTTAATCTTTATTTCTAAGTTTTTCTCCAAAAAGTTCTCTCTACAAAAGAGTTCCCTTTTAAAACAGAGTGAGTTCCAGGACAGCCAGTGCTATGCAGAGAAACACTGTCTCTCAAAAAACAAAAACAAAAACAAAAAACAAAAAACAAAAAAAACAAAACAAAACAAAACAAAATTGTTCTCCTCTCTCTTCCTCTCTTAATCTTGCTCTCTTCTCCTATTCTGATGTAACAGTAATAATGCCCCCTACTCCCAAAATTTTTACAACCAGTACTATGCCTTCACATGGTCTATCAAAGCATTCCCTTCTTTATATAAAAGTTCATTAGAAGTTAAAACATAAATTCAAATCATAAACTGAATAAGAAGTTTACAACTGATACTACTTATATGCATATCCATGCAAATACTTATCTGGCTAAACATTCATTATCTGTCAGAAGCTCAACAGTCTCATTGAAAGTTAAAAAACATATTTTGTTGTGAGTAAGGTATTATTGAAGTTTTGTGTAGATAAACCCATTCATTTTTTATCATCTGTCCTTGCACCTATCATAAATAATTAGTTCTGTTTTTATGACAGCCACTTCTGAATGAACTCTAAGTTGTAAATGGCTACTTTCTATCTCAAAAACCATTAACTGGTGACACTTGAAGACTGGAAGAGTTCTCATTGCAATTTTGATATCAGAAGGGACTTAATAGCAGTCCTATTTTTAAAAAATTAATAATTACTAATATAATTTTGGGAATTTTTATGGGATCATCATTAAGAATTAAGAAATCATCTGTTTATATAGCATCACAACAAGATGTACTCATTTTTGTTGTTCTACAGAAATCTACTCAAAATGATAGTCTAATAATATCTAGTGATAGTTATATTATTTAATAGTAATGGGAAAAGCATATTAACAGCAAGAATCTTTCCTAAAATGTAATCTCCTTGGCTTTCCTTAAAGAAGTAAAACAATCATAGATTTAGAGTTCATAGTGGTACCATGTCAGGAAGATCACCTGTTAGTGTTTAGTTCCTCTTAGATGATTCCTGATGGATCACATTGGGAACTGCAAACACAAAGCTGACAAAGAGAAACAAACAAAACTACTGGTAAGGCTATAAGTCTTCAATTGTCACCAACTTTTCAAGTATGTGATTCTATGGGGATCATTATTATTCAAGACAAGAAAGGATTCAAATGATTAAGTTATGTTCTGAAGAAATAGTGATCTGTCCATACACAAAAATATGTGATTCCCTAGAAATCATATTTTGTGATGATTCACATACTTTCATTTTCTTTAGCAATATTTTGAAAAATTATTTTTCTTAGTATAAATAAGAATTCTAAAACATTTATTAGGTTTTATTACAAATATTCTGTAAAATAATTTTCTACAATTTGAGACCAAGTTGTATAATATATTTTTCAGTAGGTAAAATAGTGATTAACATTTTTAATTCATGATTGGAAGATTTATAAAGTGCACAGTGAGAAAAAACTTACTATCAAAAGATATTTAAAGGATAGTAGAAACATTTTGATTATCTAAAATTATTTAATACATTTCTTTTGTAATAGTTTAAATTTTCATGATGTAATAAACCAAAATTGAAGATTATTACCACCTTTTGGTAATATAATCCCATTTTGGAAATGGTCACCTATTACGTTTATTACGTTTATAAATCACAACTAGCTTACTAGACGTTGTACTGTACAGTGCTTCAATTTATATTTGTCTAAATTGTTGTGCTTAACATTTTTCTTCTAATTCACTATAATTATTTAAAAGAAAACATGTTCATTATATATCAACTAATAATTTAATAATTAAGGTTAATTAACCTAATATGGATGCTGAAGTTTCACAGCTATGAAGTACCCCATTTTATCTAAAATTTGGTCTCATTTCCTTAGAAAGTTTAATGTTGTCTAGCTATTATTGTAATTGCTGCATGGCAACCAGTTATCCATCCTCAGCTATTAATTTGCAATGGTGATCTGAAATGAACAGAAAATGATAAAATTACTTGTCTTGACCAATAGACTAGCATGACTACTGTTACTGAACTCCTCCCTCCCCCAAAATATTATAGTCCTTACACTAATGTGGTAATGAAGAGTAGTGCTTTTAGTAGAAAAATGAAGACACTTTGTGTGTATACATATGTAATTATGTGCATGTATATGCTTATGTATATACAAATACAGGCTTGTGAACCAGGTTATTCATATGGAAGTCAGAGATCAACCTTGAGCATCATTCCTCAAACTCAATTTATTCTTCTGTTTTAAAACAGGGGATTTCTCACTGACCTGGTTTTTGTTTTTGTTTTGTTTTTTGTTTTGTTTTGTTTTGTTTTAATGGAAACGACATCTTATTTTTGATGCAGGACATTGAATAGAGAGTCCTGCACACACTAAATATAAATTTTGACATTAAGTTACACCTCAGGCCTAAATAAATTTACTTTTATTTTGTTAAAAATACTTTTCATAAAATATATTCTGATTATAGATTTACTTTCTCCTACTCCCCCAAGTCTTTCCAACCTCCTCTCCCATTCAGTTTCATGACAACATCTGCTCCTATTAGAAAACAACTAAATATTTAAGGAATAATAATAAATAATATAAAAATCAAATATGAGAAAATAGCCATACAAGAAAAGGAGTGACAGAACAATCACAAGGAATTCATACAGATAGAAAAATTCAAACAGATGTGCTTGTACACACAGGAATCCAATAAAAAAGGAAGCCATGATATACACACAAAGGACCTGTAATGTAGGCAAAATTTTTCCTGATTCAACATTATGAGACAAAGATCCTCCAAAGATGCTCTCAAGTTTGTTTTGCGTCAGTCATATATTGTTGGCAAAGGGTCTATCCTTAAGAGTGAGCTGTTACCACTTTGAGACTCCTATGAAGAAAATTAAATTTTAATTTGCAACTAGTAATCAATTGGAGATAGATTCTATGTCCACTTCCCCTTTCATCTCTAGGACTTCATCTGATGCAGATCTGTGTAGTCCCTGTGGATATTGCCTCTATTTCTAAATTCATGTCTGCATTGATCCTGTTAAATTGAGGACTTTGTTTCCTTGGTGTTTCTGAGTGCCTTTTTCTCTTACTATTACTATTTCTTCCCCTTTCTCTATGTGATTCCCTGTGCCCTGAGTGGAGAGATTTGGTGAATGCATTTCTTTTGTGTCTGAGTGTTCCTGAAAGGTATAGAAAATATAAAAAAAGTTTTTTTATGACCCCTAGCAGACTGAGCAGAACTAAGAATGCAGGTCAACTGGTTCAGAGCTCTTGGTTCCAGGAACTTGGCTAACTCAGAGCCTCAAGGCTCTGGTTCCCGAGACCTGCCCCTCCTGACTGATCCACAATGAGGGCAGAACTAGGAATGAAGGTCAACTGGTTCACGAGGCTCTCCACCCTGCCGACCAGTAGATGAAGATTACATTCCTAAAATGAATATGTTCCCCTCCCTAACTGACTGAATACGTTGGGTTGGAATTCTCCCTCACTCCCCCTGGTTTGTGGTTTTTCCCTTTAAATACCCCTTACTCCTTGTGCTCTGGGTCGAACTCCTCTGGCCTGCAATGTTACGAGCTCGACGCCGGTACCTGCCTATCCCAAATAAACCTTGTGTGCTTGTAGCAAGATCGGTCTCTCATGAGTTATTGGGTGGTCGTGTCATCCCAAGACTTGAGTGAGGGTCTCCCGAGTTCCGGGGGTCTTTCATTTTGGGGGCTAGTCTGGGATTTACAACTACCCTTGACTCTCTGAAGACCCCTTGTAGGTGAGTCTGTCTGTCCAATTGTGTCTATTTGAAGTTTTTACTTGTAATTTGTCTGTGAACTGCCTGCCTGTTTGCAATCTGTGAATCTGTAGCTGGTTGCATCCCAAGAGGGGATAGCGAAGTTTATCTCTGAAGTTTATTTTCAGTCAGTGACTCCTTGTCCTCCGTGAGGAGGAAAGAGGACTGATAGGCAGACATGCCAGGATCACTGACTGCCACCCTGGGAGATGTCCCAGTGGAAATTGGGGATCCTCGGGGATGCTTAGAGAAACCCTGTGGAAGGTCAAAGGAGAAACTTTAACACTCCTCGAGAGGAGTGTGGGTCTGTTCTCCTGGCAATCTGACCTTTTTGATTGGTTCCACTTGGGCTACTCTTGCTGTGTTACTCTTTGTCTTATTTTTTTGTGCTGTGTTTGTGATTTTTGTCACCCTTATTACTACAATGGGACGGAAAGTAACTGTCCCTTTGACTCTGACGTTGGATCACTGGACAGAGGTTAGGAACAGAGCATATGTCAGTTCAGGTGAAATAAGGACCTCAGTAAATTTCCAGCTGTCTGTTTTTCTGAAGTAAGTTTGGCACTCGTGATTGAGATGGGTCTTTTTGTGTGTATTTTGAGACCGCTCCATCTTAGCAGCCATGGCAGGCATGGGTCGAGCAACTTTGTGATTTGGCTTTGATTATATGTGTATCTGATGTTTGTTGCTGGGTCCAATTGTCTATCTCTGTGTCATGGACCTAAAAAGGTGGAGTTGTTTGTGTGGTAACTGATTTTGTGTGTGTGTGTTTGGACCTTGGGCTGATAACTTACACTCCTCTAACTGATGAATAGTGTTGGAGCTAGGGCCACTGCCGCTGGGTCTTTGCGCTGCTCCTGGGGGAACTGGGAATAAAGATTGGTGTTGGCAGGAATCCCGTGGTCCTGGGTTTCCCAAGAGGGCAGTCATCAAACATGGAATAGGGCCCAACAGCTGCCAAAGTGTTGGAAGTAGGGGCTCAGCCCCAGGTGCTGTTACTCCAGTTCTTTCCTGGCCAGATCCAGATCCCTGGCCTTTTCCCCATCCAGGCTGGCCACCCTGATGGCGACCTGACCTGGCCTGCAGGTCAAGTTATTCAGGGGAACGAGGAGGGTCACAACCTGTGAATAAAGAATGGGCTAGAGAGATGACAGGACTCAAGGAAGCATTGCTTGTCAAGAGCCATTTACTTGGTTGAGCAGAGCATACTTAAAGCAAAAATCTTGGAGGGAGGGGGAGAGGAAGGAGGGAGAAGGAAGTTTACAAGGGGAGGGGGAGAGGAAGGAGGGAGAAGGATGTTTACAGGATCTTCTGGTGCTAAGACCCTGGGGAAAGTCGTGGGAGGGGGGAAGTTCTCAGAAGTCATGGTATACTGAATGTTTCTTATCTCAGGGCCAAGCTGGATCTTGGAAGCAGGATGTTTATTCCAAGGTGCTCAGCCAGCTGGGGCAGGATGTTTTTCTCAGGTCTCTAGGGCAGGATGTTTTTCTCAGGTCTCTGGGTCAGGATGTTTTTCTCAGGTCTCTGATGGTTCCCAACAGAGACCCCAGCCTCAACCCCAGACATGAGCTGAGACAGAAAGGTTATGTCTGTGGAGCTGGCTCTGGGGAAGGCCCAGAAGCCGACCCACTGCACCAACCCATGCAGTCTGCTGGAGACAAATTTGAGACCTGCTTCTGCTGCACCATCTCTGACCTGGCTGCTCAGCTATGTGACCTCAGGCTCAGCCCAGCAACGCTTCATCCAGGTATCCCATGAACTTTTCTAAGGGGACCCCAACTGGGGCCATCTTGTGGCATTCTTTGTCTTTGCAGCTGTCTTATGTGCTAAGAGTGTCAACAAAGAAATGTAGCCATTGCTGGGACAAGTGCAGGATTAGATGGTGGCCTACCTGGAGACATGCCTGGCCAACTGGGTCTACAGCAGTGGGGATTGGGCAGAGTTCACAGCTCTATATGAGGACAGGGCCCTGGAGGAGGCAGGTCTGCTGGAGGGGCAGCTGCTTCTTTGAAGCCCAGGGCAGGTACCTCGGCTCTGCTGACATGGGCTCCTCAGGGGCCAAGGTCAGGTACAGTCAGAGAGCAGGGCACAGAAGTCAGGGACCCCTGAACAACCAGGTAGGATTTTACAAAATAGATTAATTGGGTTAAAACATTGTCTTTATTATCTGGTTCATAAATTATTGAATTGGTATCTTGTAAACAGTTGTGATTGGATATTGCAGCCTTGAGAGTTACGCTTTGCTTACCATGTGGTGGGCGCTGTTTAGATAAATGATTGTTGTTCTGTGTTTCATGATTGAAGGAAAAAAAATGGTTAAAACTTTGGTTTACCTTAACTTATTTAAAAGACACTCTTAATTTGTATAGCAGAGACTGATAAGCCACTGTGCTGTGGCCAGGAGTTAAGCACAGCTGAAAAAGAGATGATAGAGGTTGTGTATGTATGAGGGGACAACAGCTTTTTGCTTGTAATATTGGTAACTGAAAATTAGCTTAAAATTGATAACTCAGGTTTGGAGTCATGTTAAGTGACAACACGTGGCATGAACCGACCCAGGAAAACAGGTCTTCATGATATTTTATGTAATTCTTACCCCTTATAAATTTAGTGAGCCCAAAGTGAGGCCTGGACTAGAGATAAGATTTAAAACAATGTCTTTGATGATATATTAAAAATTGCACTGTCATGTATTCATATGTAAGAATTGGCAGCTAAACATTGTAATATGACAGTAATGCTTTAATATTGATTTTAAAGAAAATGGAATATTTAAAACTGGGTTTTGTTTAAATTGGAAATAAGTAGTGAACAGTCTGGAGACAAATAAAAAAAGAGTTAGTTTTCCTTGAAAATAAAAAGTAAATAGAAAAGTAGACCAAATTCTGTCGAAACATGATAGTAATGCTAAACTGCTAGCAACTTTGCCCTTAGAGTATAAACCTGGAATACCTATGGCTGTTGCTGGGAGGAGGCTGTTTTGCACATACAATTGTCTGTTGTCACTGAGCCAGTGGGAGATGGCTTTCCTGCTGGTCCTTGATCAAATGCACCTAGAATAGCTGATGCACTCTTAACATAAGCAAATAAGGAATTTTATCTTGTCCTTAATATCAGAAATGGGGAATTTCTTATTTGGCTATCATGAGTAATGGTTTTGTTTTTGTGAAAAGATGCTTGAAGTATTTACACCTTCCAGAAAGCTAGATTCCAGAGAATGAAAATATATATACATCTTGATGATATTGAAAATTTTTTTTGAGATTTATATGTTGCAGAAATGTGTAGCCTTGGTGGATTCCTTCATCAGACGTGCTGAACTTGCCTACTTGAACTCCTGGTGTCCCAAACTTCAGCCTGATCCAGTTAAGACACAGACAACAGAAGACTAATTCTGTTTTTCCTTCCCCACCCTTTATATTTCTACACCCCCGTTCAGCTTGAAGAAGCTATGACCGAGTCATCTACCTGGTTCCTTGGGCTTTGGGGCTAGAGAGGGTTGTTGATAGGTTGTGTTTCTAGGAAGCATAAAATGGTCATAATTGAAACAGGAAAGAAATAGCCAGATTTAATTGTATAGCTATAGGAAGCCTTATAATTTGTTATTAAGTTAAATTCATATGTCCCTATTTGGAACAAAATCAATGTTATCTTTGGTAAAATGACCTTCTGATAATATTTACCCTGTACTGAAAGTTATTTAATTGGTGTATAGATAATTTAAACTGGATACATTGTGTGATTAGAATTTAGTCAGGTATTTGAGTATTTCTTCAGATACACAGCTTATTCTCAGAAAATTTGCTTTGGTGTTTATATTATTAGTTTTGAGTTTTGTATCCTATATTTGTGATAGTGATTGGTAAAAGTTGAGGCTTGTGTTATAAACCATTTACATCTTAAATTGATATGCAAGAAATAATTGAGAGCTTTTAAATTGAGAATTTGTTGTTAAGATTGGGTGTACAATGGTATTCTTATTGACTGTGAGGTGTAGCTAATACAGTTCTGTTGTGCATACCTCAAGATCAAAAGATGAAGTTTTTTGTATTCACGTAAGAGATTTCTGGTTTCAGTATTTCCCTGGTAGACAGGGCTTAGAATCAGCCTTTTTTTTTTTTTTTAACTGCTATTGTAGACAGATCTGAGATGTTTAGACCTGTGAGTTTAGGGCCAAATTAGCAAGTTCATGGGTATGAGTTTATCGTTAGGGTGATTTCAAGAAAAAGAACTGAGAGTAGTTTGTAGACAATATTCCAGATTACTTTACATAGATAGTTGGTTTTCAAAAACATCAGACATCCACAGAATATGACATTTAATATTATTTATTCATCTGGTTAGAGACTCATTGCTCCAGCTGTGGCGAGGTAGCCACTAGGCAAAAGTTGCCTCTTCATCTGCAGATGATACTGTCCAAAAAGGACACACAGGCCTAGGACAGCTTATATCTGCTGAGACAGATTAGGCAAGTCCTTATTGTTCCTGTTTCCAGACATTTACTTGCCAGAAGGCTGAAGATTGATGTTCCAACGTTTTGAAGTAAGGACTGTCCAGGTGTCCAGCACTCTCTATTAATTGGTAATGTTTTTGGAAGCTGTGTTAGGTTTCCCCATATATTCTCTGTTCTTCAGTCATTCCTGGATTTCTGATGGAGTTGAAAGACTATGAAAGTTAGAAGAGATGGAGGATAAGTCGTTAAGAAAACTAGTGCAGGTAACTGAAAATGTATTTTAAATGGAGAAAAAAAAAGGGAAAGTTGCCAGGACTGTGGAAGGGCATAGTAAAGAGATAAAACGTTTGAAAGAAAGTCTTTGAAGATGGAGTCTAGTGTGATAGTAAGAAGGAATAAGAGGCTAGAGAGCTGGAGATAAAGACAGAAAATAAGAGAAGCTAGGAAGCTTGAGAGCTAGTAAGGTAGTGCCAGGCAATAGAAGAGAGTTAGGAGTTCCCCTGGCAGTTATGTTGAGACTGGACTTAGACACTGCAGGGGCAGCTACAGGAACATCTGCTATGTTATTGAAGCATAAGGCTTATGGAGAGTTAAGAGCTGCCATTGATTTAAATATAGAAGAATGTTGCTTTTATGTAAACCATTCAGGAGTCATTATAGACTCCATGAGTAAGCTCAGAGAAAGACTAAATAACTATAGGTCCATGTGTGCTAAATAAATTAGTTGCTTTTATCAGGGAAAGAATAAGTGCTGTTCAGATTTTAATGTTATACCAATAATACTATGCTTTACAAGGCCAGTAAAATCTAGAATATGATGATACTGATATTTAGTTCTATGATTAGAACTATCTGCTAGAAGAAGTGGGGAATAGAAAATATAAAAAAAGTTTTTTTTTATGACCCCTAGCAGACTGAGCAGAACTAAGAATGTAGGTCAGCCAGTTCAGAGCTCTAGGTTCCAGGAACTTGGCTAACTCAGAGCCTCAGGGCTCTGGTTTCCAAGACCTGCCCCTCATGACTGATCCACAATGAGGGCAGAACTAGGAATGAAGGTCAACTGGTTCATGAGGCCCTCCACCCTGCCGACCAGTAGATGAAGATTACATTCTTAAAATGAATATGTTCCCCTCCCTAACTGACTGAATACCTTATGTTGGAATTCTGCCTCACTCCCCCTGGTTTGTGATTTTTCCCTTTAAATACCCCTTACTCCTTATGCTCTGGGTCGAACTCCTCTGGCCTGCAATGTTACGAGCTCGACGCCAGTACCTGCCTATCCCAAATAAACCTCATGTGCTTGCAGCAAGATCAGTCTCTCATGAGTTACTGGGTGGTCGTGTCATCCCGAGACTTGAGTGAGGGCCTCCTGATCTCCGGGGGTCTTTCATTCCAAAGTCTCTTACCCTCTTCACATTGCCTTGCTCTGTGTCTATGTATTTGTTCCCATCTGTTATAGTCATAGGTGTCTATAATAGAATATCTTTAGAAGTATTTTTCTCTTAGCAGAGTAGTATTATTTGACTTTTTCCCCCTGGGTCCCTAGCTTATCTGTTCCTAGGTTCTTGACCACCTGAGCAGTACTGAGTTTGGGTTCCATCTCATGAAATTTATCTTACATCCAATCGGATATCGGTTGCTTACACCCTCAAGGTTTCTGTCACTATTTCAGTAGCCTATCCTGCAGGCAGGTCAATAGTAGATTGAAGGATTTGTAGCTAGATTGTTATTTGCCTTTTCTCATTTGTTGCTGGATTAATGATTCTCCACACAGTTCTTTACCACTATTTTTAAAATCAGTCTCTAAGTATCATTTTCAAAAGTTGATTATTTCAATATTTTTTACTTTAACTTTCAAAATGAGACTCACTAATTTCTGGTATTTTTTTCTTGATACCAACAAACTGAATGTCAAATTTATGTTTCTAATTCTTATTAGGTATAAAGGCTTATAGTAATTACTGATAATGTCTCTGAGAGACCTTTGCTCTGATTGAACTCCTTTATATGATATTTGATTTCCCAGACCTGAGGGATATGAAAAAAATGAACAGATACTAGCTATATAGAGTATATCCAACTAACACTCAACACTATCTGAATGTGCACACACACATGCATCTATTTGAAATTTAATGGAGGAGCTGGGATGGGAACTATAGTAAAGGAGGAGGAGACTAGATTTTGCTAACACCTGTGTAATTCCACAAATATGTGCAATGTATCAAGAAGTTAAATGTCAACTTATATGTGTAGAATAAAAATTCTTAACTAAGTCCCAAAATGGAATCAAGCATGCTCTTATAGAGCAGAGAAATCTTTGACTGACATGAACTTCACGCCCTTAGGCTGAGTGACTGTTCCAGGAACTTGAAAAAACACCTTTCCTGTCCTGGAATAACCACAGAATGCCTTTCCTGGAATGACCACAGGGTGCTCTAACGCCCTCTGTGGAATGTCACAACGCCCTGGCTGGAGTGTGACAATGGCTTAGGAGGTTGCCCAGAAAAACCTATACATGACTCTTTGCTAGGTGATGAATCTATGGTTTGGAATTTACCCCGTTTCCTCTTTTTCTCTTCCCCCGGTTTGTGGTTTATGCCTTTATAAGCCTTGTAAAATCCCAGGCCGGGGTCGAACTCCTCTACTCCCTGTGTGGTGTATGAGTTTCGACCCCAGCATGCTGGCCTGAGCTCTTGTCCCGTCTTGCTTGTAATAAAACTTCCTCATGTGATTGCAGCAAGTTCGGTCTCTCGTGAGTCATTGGGTGGTCGCGTCATCCCGAGACTTGAGTAAGGATCTCCCCAGTTCTGGGGGTCTTTCAATATGGAATTCAGAGATATTTTTTTCTCATATAGCTGAAGTTCCAAATTTCTTGATTACTTTATATGGATTGTAGTTCATCTCTGATTTAATATATAGGGGAAATATTAATATTATATCTACTAGATTCTAAAAACATGATTTCTCTGAAACAATCCTAATGCTATTATTTAGTCTCTAAAAGGATAAAAGGAGAACATATAATAAGTACAGAGGATGGTATGAAGATTATTGTGAATTGCTCTAATGATCAGCAGCTGTTCCCAAGACATATCCAAATTGCCCTAACACTTCATTGATATATGTGCCTATGCATTATCTAACCTGGATGTATTTAAACTGCATAAATCTAATGGAACTATCCAGAGAAGATGAATTTTTTATTAATGTGACCTCCCCCAGGCTGATTCAGACCTTGTTCTTGCCACAAAACAGCAACCCCACCTAGGGGTGAGGTTTCCTAAAGAAAGGAGAGCTCCTTTTTTCCTGTGAGTTCTCAGCCTGGAAATTCCTACTAGGAGCTATGCCCTGCTGAGCTGCTCCACCTGTCTCCTGGACTGAACAATAAGATGCTAATTTGGCCAAGGGATCCTGGTGAACTGGGGAAGGGGTTTTCCCTGCCTGCTTGTTTCACAGATGAATAAACACATTGGACCTGATCAGAACCATGACTCCGTCCTGTTTTTAACTCTTGCCGTCCGATCCCCTTATTTTCCCCCAGGCCCTTTCCTCTCTTCCAGAGACCCTGTTCATATGTACCTGCTGGAGGCTGCAACAATTAAGATGTGATATTTAAGATAAAACCCAAGAACATAGATAGCACTGTCCAACCAAAGCCACTGGTACTACTGGCAGAAGTAGGGAAATCTCACCAGTTTGCCATCCCCAATGAACACAAAATAGAGTTTAGCATATCTATGGGACTGTTTTGAGGAATGAAGCTGCAAAGAGAAGCAGGGGGTGGGTAATAAATTCTCTTGGACATGTTTTAAGCAGTAGTGAACAACTTGATGAGATTGATGCCATGGATGCAACAAATCAATAAGAATGTGCCCAGAGTCATTGAAGAAAAAGGCCCAGTGCTGGTCTGATCTAAAGGAAAGGAAGAAGGATAGGAAACAAAACTCCCAAGATCTAAGTGCTGACACCAGAATATGCAAGATAAAAGCACAGCCTGTGAACTTAAGTAGATCAGCTACAAACAGCTGCCTCATCCCTTAATTTTCTTTATATATTACAAGAGAGCTTTAATATCTCTAAATCTCAAATTATGTTGGAGATTTGAAATAATGGTAGTATTTCTCAAATACTCATGAAAGTATCTATCTGGACCTTGCATTTGCATTATCTTTAAAATATGTTGTTTTCATAAAAAGTATGATATGGTAATTTATGGAAAATGTTTGGCACAGAACCTGAAAAGAGTCTTACAGCACAGTAGCTGCTATTCTCTATATTCTTTCTGCCAATGTATTTATCAGGTACGTTGATTAGGTAAAAATTGCTCTCATATATAGAAACATTATACTTTACCATGAGTTTTTTTTTTAATATTTAATGCTGTAGAGGACAACAATTTACTCCTTTAATCAGAATTTATGATATAATATAAATTGATAAAAGCTAATATCCTAATGTATAAGAGGTATTCATCTCTCCAAATGGGCAAAGAATGTAAAGATATTTATGTCTCATGTAAATGCTCCTCAAAAGGTGACTTCAGCTGGGAATGAGTTCAGTAATCAAGTAGATAATATGACCTGTAGACAGTCAGCCTCTTTTCCCAGCCATCTCTGTCATTGCTCAATGGGCACATGAACAAAGTGGCCATGGTAGCTGAGATGGAGGTTATGCATGGGCTCAACAATATGGATTTACACTCACTGAGGCTGACCTGGCTACAGCTGCTGCTGAATGCCAGATCTGCCAACAACAGAGACCAACACTGAGCCCCAGATATGGAACCATTCCTCCAGGAGACCAGACAGCAACCTGGTGGCCTGTTAGCTACAATGGACCACTCCCTCCATGGAAAGGACAATGTTTTGTTCTTACTGGAGTAGATACTTAGAATGGTTACAAATTTGTCTTTCCTGCATGTAATACTCCTGCCAAAACCACCATTCATGGACTTACAGAATGCATTATCCATCATCATGGTATTCCACACAGTATTTCTTCTGACCAAGGAACTCATTTCACAGACAGTGAAGTGTGGCAGTGGGCCCACGATCATGGAATCCATTGGTCTTACCAAGTTCCCCATCATCCTGAAACAACTGGTCTGAAGCTGATAGAATGGTCTGTTGAAGATAAAGTTACAGTGCCAATTAGGTGGCAGCAGCATGGAGGGCTGGGACAGATTCTTCAGAAGACAATATATGCTTTGAATCAATATCAGATATATGGTACAGTTTCTCTTATAGCCAGGATCCATGGGGTGGAAAAAAAAGGGAATAGTTCTGAAGGGCTGGAGAATTTTAGAATTTTAAAATAAGAGCATTTAATAGAAATGTATCAGTAGGAATGTATAATGTATAACCTTAACCTAAAAGGGCATGGAAAACCTCTGTAACAAGCCAAGAATGTAGACTAGTCAGTTTCAGGGACCTGTTGGCCATAAAGTCCCCCACCAGTTAGGTCTAAGAACAAAAAGCAGGATATGAGCCATCTGGGTGGTTCCAGGGAAAGGTCAGCCATAAAGTGAATGGCATTGACCAAACCACATTCTTGTGAATAATGAATGTGCAGGATATTTTCCTTATGACCCTGACACAATCAGAGGTTGGGTCCCTTTAGAATTTCCCACTGTTTCATTGTTATGTTTCCTTGGGAATCCCCTTACCCTCACCCCTAGTTTGTGATTTTTCCCTTTAAATACCCCTCACTTCTTGTGCTGGGGGGTGCTGTCAAGCTCCTCTGCCCTGCATGTGTAATGAACTCAGCCCCAGTATACTGGCTTCCCCCCCCCCCAAGTAAACCTGTGTGCTTGCAGCAAGATCAGTCTCTCGTGAGTTACTGGGTGGTCATGTCACCCAGAGACTTGAGTGAGGGTCTCTCAAGCTCTGGGGGTCTTTCAGTTCCACTCACTATCATTCCTAGTAACCCTCTAGGAAAATTTTTACTTACTGTCTCCCAACTCTAGGTTCTTTTGGCCTAGAAGTTTTGGTTCCAGAGGCAGGAGTGCTCCTACCAGGAGCCACAACAAACATTCCACTGATGTAGAAGTTCAGACTTCCCCCTGGTCATTTTGGGATTCTGATGCCCTTAAACCAACAGGCTAAAAAAGGAATAACTGTGTTAGGAGGGGTGATAGATCCAGATTACCATAGGAAAACTGGATTACCTCTCCACAATGGAGGTAAGAGGGTTTATGTCTGGAATGCAGGAGATCCCTTAGGGAGTCTCTTAGTATTACCATATCCTGTGATTAAAGTCAATGGGAAACTACAACAGCCTAATCTAAGCAGGATGATAAAGGACACAGAGCCATCAGGAATGAAGGTATGGGTCACTCTTCCAGGAAAAGAGTCAAGACCTGCTGAGGTGCTTGCAAAGGGTAGAGGAAATACAGAATGGGTAATAGAGGAAGGTAGTTATAAATACCAGCTAAGACCATGTAACCAGTTACAGAAAGGATGATGATAAAGTAATATGAATACTTCTGTTCTATTTGTTAAGAACACATTTGTATTTCTTCCAGTCTCTTTAATATCAATTGGTATTTAAGATGAGATACTAAAAGAATGTTCCAAGGGACATTGCACCATTGTAATTTTACAAATGTGATTGAAATTGTACAAGGAATAGTTATATCATGTAGGTGCATTTGTGACCTTGTTATTGTTTCATGTGGACATGAGATATTATTTGTGTTAATTTGACAAAAGTTGGATTGTAGTGGCTATTTCTGTTTGTAAACTTCATTATATCTGGAATGAACTGCAATCCAGAATTGGAAGGCTCACCTGTCATCTTGACCTTGAGGCTGAGAGATACAAGTTTCTGACCTGGATCTTGACATGGATGCATAATGGTATGAATCCCAGCAGACTAAGGCAAGGAGATCACTGAGTTCAAGGTCATTTGGATCAAAGGAAGTCCTAGATCCAGTTATGGTGGTACACACCTTTAATCTGGGCCATACTTTCTCCTAGAGACATACATAAGGACATTGGAAGAAGGAATATTCTCTCTTCTTTGCCTGAGTTCCTTGAGAGACTGAGCAACTGCTAGATCCTTGGACTTCCATTCACAGCTGATGACTGTTGTTGGGGAGTTGTTCTGTAGACTGTAAGTAATCAACAAATTCTCTTATTATATAGAGACTACCCATAAGTTCTGTGAGTCTAGAGAACCCTGATGATTACACCTTGCATCTGTGTCTAGGTTGTAACTGAATTGGCCAGTCAATCAGCTCTCCTGTCCCTGCACTATTACAGTAAGCTCTCTCAGTTCACTCCATGCTACATCTGGCAAGAAGCAGGGTCAGCTCTGCTTCTTTCATGCCCTCAAGAGAGCTCAGCCACATCCAGATTACCAGGGCCATTTCTTTGCTACTGTTCAGTGGAGGTATGTTCTCATTTTCTAGAGTACAGCAGCTGATGAGGGCCAGGACCAGCACAAATGCTCTCTTGACCCTCAGTCCATATTTTCTGACAGTCTCAGGTGGCAAGGGATTGAGGGGGAGAGTACATCACTTCTGTCAACAAGCCACTAGATGGTACAGGAGTACCAGGGCCAGCTCTCCCATACTGAAGACTTTGGGAGTGGCTCACCTGCATACCGACCACCTGGGTCAGTGCTGAGTCCTGCTTGGCCATGTGGAAGGGATGATATGACATGGTTTCCTGCCCCTGGAACAGAGCCATCAAGGCATGGGCCACCAAGAGTTTTGCTGGTCATGAGGCCTCTTTGTGGATATATGTGTACATAATCCACAAATACACACACATATATGTATATATTTACACATAAGGTTTGTATGTATATATGTACATATACATACATACACACACATACATACGTACATACATAGAAGTGTGTGTGTGTGTGTGTGTGTGTGTGTGTGTGTGTGTGTTTGTCTACCACTTCATATTCCTCCTTTGGGACTATTCTCCCTGTGTAAGGTTATCAGGGAATGCTCTCCCTGTCAAGGTTAATGACTCTGTGATAATAAGAGATAGCACAATTCCAAGAGGCAAAGGTGTGTCTATGTCCTAAATGTTTAGATCTTTATGAAAGCCCTTAAGACTAAAGGAAAGAACTCTGAATATATTAGTTCTAGAATATATAATTTCTCAACTATTCAAAATATGAGGATGCAATATAAATTGCATAAGGTACTTTGCAGACCTAAAAGCAGTGAGCCAACTTGTCAGAAAGATACAAAGGCAGGCAGAGAGATTTGGAATTGCTAGAGAGCTGTCTGGAGCAGTGGAGCTATCTAGAGAATATTTCTGGAGATCTCCAGAGAAAGCTGTCTCAGGAAGAGCATAAGCCATAACCTTGAAACCCATGATTTGACTTTGAGTGTACACCCCTTCCTCAGAGCACCTCTCCAAGCTGAGCCTGGTTCTATGCTGCCTAAGCAAGGTGCAGGGCCCTCTATCCAGAGTGTTTTAGCTAGAGAAAGGTGGGGCCAGTTCTGTGCAACCCTTGTTCATTAACATGGTCCCATGCAGAAGTTCAGACCAGGGATGTCTGCATGGTCTTAGTAGTAAAATTAGCCATGGACACTGATATTGCCCCTGCTGCTGCATGGCCATGGACCCATGCATGGCTGGCAGCAGTAACATGGACTATATGGCCTGAGATTTCTCCAATGAAGGGATGGTTACCCATAACAGGCTATTCCTTCCCACCTACTGTGTCTCCAGTTCCACTTGTATTCATAACCCTCAAACTGTCCACATCTTTCAACCACTTATTTATACCTTGTAGTTGCTCTTGCCATGTCTTCTGCCTACCCCCAGTGGCATGGTAAGTGGGTTTCTAGATGTCCTCCACCTGTCATTGCAGCATGGTATCAGTTGGGTGTCTTCTGCCCACCTGTGCTGAAAAGCTTCAAAGATCCACTTGTTTCCATGTCCAGGAATTCAATACACACACACACAAACACAAACAGAGAGAGAGAGAGAGAGAGAGAGAGAGAGACAGACAGACAGACAGACAGACAGATAGACAGACAGACAGACAGACAGACAGACACAGAGACAGAGACAGAGACAGAGACAGAGACAGAGGAGATCTGGTATAGAGCCTTATAAGCCTTGTGCCAGCCTTAGTCTCTTTGAATTTATATGAACTTTGGTCATGTTATGAAAGGGAGGTGGGGTGGGGTAGACTGAGGCTAGCTGCTAGGTAAAAAGACAACAATTAACCTGTATCTTACACATGCTGTAAGATGGAAAATCAGTTTTTTTTTCCAATAGAACAATACTGAGTATATTGACCATGCTACCACAGATTTTGTGTTCAGAAGTAACTGATCAACATAAAACAAATTTCAAAGATTTTTTTGTGTGTTTGGTTTTGGTTATAGTTTACTTATTTGTTTTTCCTTTTGGGTAGTGTTTTCTGTATTCTATTTCTGTTTGCTTTTGAGAAAGATCTGAAAATTTGGTGAATAGAAAAGGAAGAGGAACTAGAAAGAATTGAGCAAGGAGAAGACTACAATCCAAAAATATTTAAATTTAAAAGTTTTTTTAAATGATAAAAACAAACATAATAAAGTGTTATTTACATTTTTAGAAATTACAGTGATCATAAAATAGAAGATTTTTGTTAAGTTTAGTTAAAAATAAATGTTTTTAATTTTGTAATATGGATATTAATGACAAAAATTTGAGAAGAAAATAATTACAGATAAATTAGCATTTAAATACTGCTATAAAATGGAATAAAAAATTAAGTAGTATAGAAATGCATTTATAGTTGTCCCTTGAATTTTGTTCTTAAAACCATATGGTATTTTGATGACTAATACTAATAATATGTACTCTAGTCACAAAATAAAGACTTTTGTAAAGCATGTTAATATTTTATTTTCTTAGGTCAAACTTTAATGACATATTATTTAAAAATGTTTTCCTTTTCTTTGTTGTTGTTGTTACTATGTTAGAATATAGTCTTTTATAGGTAGAAAAATGGCATTGTTAGGTCCTCAACAATATTCTCTCATATCACATGTGTTCTACATGTCAAGGTGTAAAAACAACTAATTATATGTAAAGTGTTCATGTCTTAGTGAGTGTTTTTTCTCTTTCTTTCTCTCTTGCAAATCTATGCTTTATTCAAATGAAAAACATGCAGTGTCTAATGTCTACTACATTTCTCTGTTAAAGAAAGAAAACTCAAAAGGCAGACTGATATTCTTAAATGAACTTAGCTCTATCTCCTGTCTAAATCATAGCTAAAAGATGATGATTCATATATCATTGGTTGTTAAAGACTGACAAGTATTAAAGCATATATAATAGAATCAAATAAATATTCAAAATTGTCTACTCTATTATTCACATTCTAATTAAAGTATTCTTTAATTACTTTATGTTTGTCATGGTTTCTATATGCTAGGCCCAGGGAATGGTACTATTAGAAGGTGTGGCCCTGGTGGAGTAGGTGTGCTTGTAGGAGTAGTTGTGTCATTATGGGTGTGGGCTATAAAACCCTCATCCTAGCTGCCTGGAAGTTAGTATTCTACTAGCAGACTTCAGATGAAGATGTAGAACTCTCAGCTCCTCCTGAACTATGCCTGCCTGGATGCTGCATGTTCCCATTTTGATGATAATGAACTGAACTTCTGAACCTGTAAGCCAGCACCAATTAAATGTTGCCCTATAAGAGTAGCCTTGGTCATGGTGTCTGTTTGCAGCAATAAAACCTTAAGAAAGAAGTTGGTACCAGGGACTGGGATATTGCTGCGATAGGCCTTCCTATGCTTTTGTCTGGAAGAATGTATATTTTGGGACTTTGGATTTGGAAAACAGTGGAATGCTTTCAAAGGGACTTAATGGGCCATCTTAGTAAGAATATGAAAAACTTTGCTGCTGAGATTGATTTGAATTATGCAGACCTGGCCCAAGAGAGTTAAGAGGAGAAAAATCTCATTATGTGGCCTAGAGACTGTTTTTGTGGTATTTTCATGAACAATGTTGAGACTACTATAGACTTT
>NW_022196894.1:80872862-80876258 GCF_008632895.1 Mastomys coucha
AAAGTCTATAGTAGTCTCAACATTGTTCATGAAAATACCACAAAAACAGTCTCTAGGCCACATAATGAAGCCCTAGACATTCATTATTTGATTTCTAGTAATGACGTTATATTGCATAGACTAAATACTTGAGATCCTTACAACTCTGTTGTGTAAATTATAGCACTCAAAAATCTCTCAGAACATGTTTTGATATACAAAAATATTGAACTATGATAGCCTTCTCTCCATATGAGGATTCAGGAAGAACAAGATCTATGAACATGGAACAGTGACCATATTATATACATGACTTGATCAAGCAATTCCACCTAAGTGTAACTGAGGCAACAAATTTGCAGTGTTTGTTAACACTAATCTAATTCATTTCAATCATCATTTATCTATCTATCTATCTATCTATCTATCTATCTATCTATCTATCTATCTGTCTGTCTGTCTGTCTGTCTGTCTGTCTGTCTGTCTGTTATCTATCTATCATCTTTTATTGTCTGTCTACATATCTATTCATTTTAATGCTGGGACCAAATTGATGTCATTCAACATGATAAGGACACATTTATCTCTGAATTCTTCTTCCTAAATTTTTATTTATATAACTCATGAAATTGAAACTTTCAGAAAAATAACAACTGCCTTCTGTATGCAATGGAGACTAGGGAGGAATGAAAACTATAGTTGAGAAATACTTAGGGATTCTTTATACCTGTGAATTGAAACATGCAATCAAGATTTGTAGCAACCAAGACACCATTCAATAATTCTCAACAGAGGAAACTCTAATGGACAAGAAGGCTGGAAGAAGCTGAGGAGGACGGTGACCCCGTAGGAGGACCAGCAGTCTCAATTAACTGGGACCCCCAGATCTCTCAAACACTGGACCATCAAACAGGCAGCCTATACCAGCTGATATGAAGCCCCAAACACATATAAAGCAGATGACTGCCAGGTCTGGGTTCAGTCAGAGAAGATGCACCTAACCCTCTAGAGACTGGAGACCCAAGTGAATTTAGAGGTCTAGTTGGGTTGGTGGTGGATGGTGAGAACATCTTCATAGAGACAAGTGGGTAGAGAGGAGTTATGGGATGTGGAACAGTCGGAGGACTTTGGATCTGTGAAGGGGATAATAAAATCTGGAGCATAAAATGAATGAATGAATAAATAAATAAATAAATAAACAGAAACAGTTAAGAAAATGCTCAAAATCCTTAGTCATCAAGGAAATAAAAAAAAATTGAGATTCCATTTTACATACAACAGAATGGTTAAGATAAAAAGCTCTAAGGATGGCACATGTTGACAAGGATGTACAATAAGGGAACACTCCTCCATTGTTGGTGGGAGGACAAATTTGTACAACTACTATAGAAATCAATTTGGTGGATTCTCAGAAAATTGGGAATAATTCTACCATATGACCCTGTTTGGATATGTGTGTCAGGATTATAAATTTACAGACAAATGACAAAATGATATGGTAGAAAATATCATTAATTTATAAATTATAACATTAGTAAGTTGTATTTAATTATACCTACAGATGTTTTCTTAGGTGAAGACACAATGTTAACCAATGTTAACAAATTAGAAAATAAAACTATAGTACAATAAATGGGAACTTATACTAAAATATAAAACATTATATCTAAATGTTATTTATTCATACTGATTGCTTCATGATGCTGTTACTAAAAAGCATTTCAAAAATATTAGCATATTTCTATCTTAATCTTATATGATTTAACTGAAATATAATTATATCTTTTTCCTTCCCTCCCATTAGCACCTCCTAAATATGCTACTTCAAACCTTTCCTATGTTCCCTGGTTTTTATCATTGATTGTTATTGTTACATACATACATTTATATGTATGCATGTAAAAATACACACACTCACAAACAGGCATATGCACACACATACACATGCACACATAAACACACAATCTACTCAACAGGAAGAAAATCAAATCATGACTGGTACTGGAAATCTAGACAGCCTCCTTAAACTAGTGAGATTGTAGACCTTAGAAAATAATCTGTGACTACCACTCTCCATAGACCAACATATTATGTCTACATGGCTACATTGTTTTTGAAATTTTACCAATAAATAATTTCAGTACATTTATCACAATATATTACTATATTGTAAATTTCAAACACTTGCAGGTATGTATGGCTCCAATGCATCATGAAGAAGCTGCCTCTCTTCACAGCAAAACACAACTAATCACAATACAGAGATCAATAGATCACAGGAATCCCAGAACCAATTGACTCACATGTTTGCCTCTGAGGCTGGGGAATAAATATCTCAGAATAAAGAGTGAAAAAAATTGTCAGTGCCAGGATACAAAATAAAAAATAAAAAAAGAAAATTCTGCTGTCAAACAGTCTCATCTATGGTTGCATATGTGAACACTGAACAATTTCATAAGGTTTCACTTACCAGATAATAAACTATAAGCAATTTAGGACAGCAGGGATGAAATTTACCCTATCCTAAAGATGAACCATTTTATTGGTTGAGAAAGTATGTTTCTGGTTTAAGAAAATAATTTAACACTGTAATGGATTTACCTTTTGTTCTGAGCTATTAAAAGATACAACGATATGTTTTACAAACCCCAAAAATGTCATTCAGCAAAATTTTATTGTTACCATCTTAGTGACAGGCTCAAAATTCAGAAAAATGAGCACCTATAAAGCCCTGTAGAATTCTTGGTGTCATCATCTAGCATGAGGACTGAACACAGAAATGCAAAACAATTAAGAATAGGTGAAATTCCAAAAGCAAGGTAGCCATATGAACAGAAAACAGGACATGCTATTGTTGTAAACAGTGAGCAGCACTCTAAAGGTGTGATATATCTAAGGAAAAATTAGTGGTACTGTTTCCTTTTTGCAGTATTCTCAATTGAATTGTACTATACAATTCATATTAATTTAGACATGATTATAGACTTTCTTAGTATTTAGTCAAAGAGTCTTTCTGCTATCTATGTTTTTTTTATTCTTTATTATGAGATGTAATTATTACATTTCTCCCTTCTCTTTCCTCTGTTCAAACCTTCCCATGTACTTGCCGCCATATCCATAGAAGTTCTGGCTTGATTTTTAATTGTTCTTACATGGGTGTTTGTAGAGGCTAAGCCAGAGTCCTTAATGTCTCAAAAATATGAGAATATCTAAATTAAACGTCTTAGGATTTCTTTGTAGATATCAAATGAAACAATTAAAACAAAAAGCTACCCAAATGATATGAAGGACATTATTCACATTTCTAAACCACAGATCACAGCACACTTTGAACTGGGAGTTTCTGTTGTGTCACGAGATGCACTCTCAGGCAGTGTCTTTCTGAGGGAGACTCACAGTTGTGTTTTTTTTTTTTTT
>NW_022196894.1:80876787-80883781 GCF_008632895.1 Mastomys coucha
CTCCATTGGTCTTTTCTCTAATTCCTTCACTGGGGACCCTGCACTCAGTTCGATGGATGGCTGTTGTGTTTTGCTGAGGCAAGTAGGAGGACACGAAAAGTTTGGAGAGAGTATAAATAGGACTCAACAGACAGTGATGGAGCCTGCTTGCTTATAATGCTCCATTGATCTTTCCTCTTCATTCATCACTTCATTGGTAGAGGAAAGGCAGAGAGATTTTCATGGTGGACCAGCAGGTTCTGATTACTCCTCTGACACGTGCCCATTTCGCAGACTGTTTTTGCTAGATGTTGAATTTACTGATGATATGTGTTTGGTATCCTGACACTACTAAACTGGCCTGCTGGTATCCTGACAAACGGAGATTGAAATCACCCCAAAGAACAGGTCTACATCTCTTTTTCCTACTTACCATTGTTTTTCCCTACTTTTGGACAGTGGGATAAAAGGAACAGTCAATGCATTTGAGAATCCTTATTAAACCTAGGTTTTAGTCTATGATGATCCTAACCTGAACCTGAATTCCTGTTGAAAAACCATAATTATGGAAAAAAAGAAATCTTAGGTTTTAAAAAATCAAAGCCTACAATATTTCCTAGCAAGAGTCAAGACTTGATCATAAATCTTAAAGAGAACATATTTGAAATAAAATAACACTGACAAGATCAAATGATTTCCCATGAGAGGAGTAGAATGGGTCTTAAAATAAAGTGATGAGTCACAATACATGAGAAAAAAATTCTATGAAGAAGATGACGTGCTTAAGACAATCTCTAAGGGATTTCATTAATATTACATTTTCACCTGATGATCAAACAGGTATGGCTTCTTCCAAAATGTGTAATTTAAGAACAATCAAGGTTTTTCATTTGGATTACAATTTTCCCCTCTATTAGCTTTAAAATTTCAAGATATTGAAATATTATTTGAAAATAATTACTATTTGTAAGTTTAGGGTGACATTATTTAGTAAATAGATTCCTCCAGAGTGAATGTGTCCTTGTTTCCACCTATGAGTAAACAATATGTATTTCTTCAACTTTTATTAGTAAATGAACCTTACTGAAAACACTCATTTTCTTAGCCACCATTTCTAGGAAGCAGTTTTCACCATACGAAGGTCACATTTCCTCCATTAACTAGATGTTATTAATTTTATGAATTTATCTTTATGACAATATATTTGTGACAGCTGCCTCAAGATTAATATATGAAATAATTCAGTTGGCAGAGGAAACATTGGAAACCCTAACTGAGAATGCATGGAATAGAAAATCTGAGAATGGGAAAAGCCTGCCCTATACAAAGATGGGTGTTATGTAAAGGTTCTGTGGAGGATCATGTGACTGGTTGCACACTTGATTTTCTGAGTTTGTTTTTCCATCTCAGTTGAGTAAACAATTTCATTCTTGAGAGTGGTTTTTCCTTCTTCAAAAAATTTTGTTTTTAATTTTCTTTATGTAGATGTATGTGTGTGTATGTATGCATATGTGTGTGTGTGTGTGTGTGTGTGTGTATGTGTGTGTGTATCTCATGAGTACAGGTGCTACAAAGTCCAGAGAAATATAAGGATTCCTAGGTGAAGAGTTGTAGGGGTTAGGATATGTCAACTTGAGTATTGATATTTCTAATAATGTGTTCCCAAGATAACCATTTGTCTTTGGTTACAACACTTGAAATTAAGGGTTCTCTTGAGTCAGAACTGGGACCCTTTGGTTTTCTTTCTCCTTTTATATATATCTTTCTTTTCCTTTCCTTTCCTTTCCTTTCCTTTCCTTCTTTCTTCTTTCTCTTTCTTTCTCTCTTTCTTTCTCTCTTTCTTTCTTTCTTTCTTCCTTTCTTCCACTCTCTCTTCCTTTTTTCTCTGAGATACAGGGGAAAATTATAAAAATTATGCATTTCCTAACATTCATGTTTCCTTGACAGTTTCTCTGATGTCCATGACTCATTTAAAAGACATGATTTCCTCTCTGTCTCCAGTCTACCAAAAAGGCAGGGATTTTCATCTTGCCTCAGTTCTTTTCTCTCCAACGCTAACAACATAATATTAATGTTCCTTATGATCCCACTTTTAAATTTATTTATTAACAAGATTAAAAATTAATCAAAACAATAAAAGAAAATAAAAGAAAGAAGAAAGAAGAAAAAGGAAAAAAAACACAATTCCTAAATGACATCACAAAGTTGCAATTATTGTCACAAAAGATTAAAGATGCTTCAAGTCACATATTAGTTTTATTTATGGTGACTGAAAAGGCTCCAAAGATTTTAGTTGAGCTGAAAATGAAGAACAGGTTTTTATTTGCAGAGCCTACTTGTAGAGCTTAATGATGTATACAAAATGTACATGAAATTACGTTTTATTATAAAGTTGTAAAATATTTGATTCAGGGTTCCTTCATGCAGAAATATAATCTCAAGGTTTACTACAAACTCATTTTGCTAAAAATGACCACAGATACTTGTCACCCTAATCTATCACCTCAATTAACCACCTGTGCCATCTCTTTGAAGTTATTTTTATTTAACCTTTGGTGACTATAAAGGTTTTACATATATATGAATACTGCTAAAAATACTGATCAGCAAGTCCTCTTACTGTTACAATGTTAAAATGGCACTAGTATAAGAATTTATTTCCATAAAACATTCAGAATATTTAACCTTATAAATCATTCTTTTTTATGAATCATATTGTCAACTATCCCATGCATTGTATATTGCATCCCCATAAATATAAATATACAAAGAGAATTTGGTATTTAGGGACAGGAGGAATGACTCACAGTGTCAAGCATAGCTTGATTTTAAATGAATAAAATGCACTGTTGTTTTATGTCACTCTCTACTATGTTAACTTGTTTGATGTCCATTTCTAAGCATCTGACTTACTTTGTAAGTATTAAATTACTTGCCTGGGGATTAGAATTTAAATTATGTGCAACTCATCAAGTCAACTCTCCAGTTTGCAAATTAATGGAAGCTTCCCATGGTGTTTCCCAAAAAAACATGACAAGATTGCCTTGTGATTATTCCTAATTGATCCATACTTAGTCCTTTCATTCTTTTATTGAAAATATGAGCCTAAGTAGAGTACCAGAGCATCACTGACTATGAATATAGATCATCTCACTAATTACCAAAGTGCGTGAATTACTCATAGATGACTTCTACTTTTCCAGAGTGCCATGAAAACAATATGTTCAGAACAAAGGTAAAACACAAAAATCCTTACCTTTCATAGTAGCTAAGGATAATAAAATGAAAGGGTTTATTAATAAACCCAATGAGTTACTGTAATATCATTAGAACCATAGGTCCATTGGATCTTGTTTTCCTCATAACTTCTATAGGAACTACACTCTAAACATCACCTGAAAAGATTTTTAGGAAAAAGTGACAGAAATGTTATATTGTGTTGTGTTATGTTTTGTTATAGTATGTTAATAGCATCCAGAATAATAATGATAAGAAGCAGGTTTTCATGGGATTGAGACACTAACATACTTCTCATCCTGTATTCATATTTGTTTCCATTATTCAACAAATCAAACTCTTCAAATCTGATCAGTGAGGCTTTTAAAAATACAGTTCCAAACACAGAGAATTTATAGCTTTGGTCATAAATACTTAATTCATGCAGATAAACAGATTTTTCCCCCTTTGGGATTATTTCACAGGAAAAAAAAAGGGTGCTTCTTCTATACCTTGTAATGGTACAAACAAAATTCATGTCAAAGGAGAATTTATTCATTTTACAGGATACTAAGGCAATCAGATATGGTATAAATAAGGCTTAAATCAGGAAATATGACCTGCAGAATAAAAATCAAAACCTGTTCATTATGAGAGTACTTAAATTCAGTTGCATTTCTTAACACAGTGAAGTTTTGGCTAAATCACTCATATATCTATATATGAGTTTTTAGAGATCTTCTTCTTTGAAATAACAGTGCATAGAACCATTAAATACTTATACACTCCACTGACCTGGCAACATAACACTAAATGGAAACACAAGTGCTTCAGGTGGAACAATATGAAAAAACATGTTTTTTCTTTGTATTTATATTTATTGTTTTGACTGATGATGAAAAACTGAATTCTGAATAAAAACACCATAAAATTGCAAAAATAATACATCTAATTTTTATACTAGTAAAAGGTAGAAAAATAAAATAAAGTAGATGAAAGACAGCTCAAATTAAAGTCGTGAAACATTGAGATAAGAAATTTCAATAAAAATGCACTATATAGTTTATTGTCTGACAATTAGTATTCTTCTTTGTTCTTTATTAAATTCCCTTGGCAAAAAAATATGAAACTGCTCCCAGTTAATCATAATCTATGTCCTTTCTTGATTTTTTATCATCTTCAAATTGTACTTGTTCCTCCCCTCTCCTGTGTGTGTATATGTGTGTGATATTTTGTTTCATTGATAAATGTCCTTATATACTTTAGGGTATACACAACATTAAGGGCAGAAGCAATGAGAACTGAGATCAGAGACAAGCTCACTGCAACTTTGCATGTTGCAGCTCATAATGGAGTTGCAGCTTGAGGATATTCTTGTCATTTGTGTTCATTTGACACAGAAATATCCCACATATGCTCATATATTTGAACAGTGTTTTTCTTTGTTGGTAGTGTTGTTTCTAGAGGTTATTGAACGTTTATAATGCACAGTTTTGCTGAAGAAAATGCATTACTGGGGCAGACTCTGAGAGCTTATTCCCCAAAGCATTTTCCAGTTACTTCTATGTTTCTTGTTTATAGTAGAAAGATAATATCCCATGTATTTGTTTCAGCTGTCAGGTTTCATGACATTCCAGTCACTATGGAATCTTAACCTGGAATATTATACCAAAATAAACTTTTCCCTAAGTTGTCATTGGTCATAGTATTTTATCACAGCAACAGAAAAGTAGGTAATAAATCAATGCATTCTTTAATAGGCCTGCCCTAAATATTTTGTTTGTGATAATTCAACATTCATATCAATCAAGTAAGAAGAAAAGATCCTTATATTGGGTACTTAGCTAGATCTGAAATTGTCTTAGGATAATTTCCTCTACAAAATACTTTAGGAATCCTTGAGCATGACACCATGTTTTACTAATATTACTAAAAATAAGAGCAATAAGAAGGTAAGCCATAGTGTTTTTCTGTAATTATTGCCTGCAGGTTAAAACATTTTGAGATAATTAAATCATTGTGTATATAAAGAAAATCAGAATATGGAACTATTTTTTTTTAAATTAGGCAAAGTCCAGATGTTCAGGTAACTAGTACAATTATCCAAAGGTTAGAAGATCCATTCAAAAGATTTATTAGAGATTATTAACTCAAAATCCAAAAAGTAAATTTTTAGTGTTCATATATCTCTATCTCTTTAATAATATTCAAAGGATGAGTCAACTCTTCACATTCTTTTCCCTGAAAGAACAGACATTATTTTAATGTTGATATTGACAATGGAAACACACACCACAAGAGGGAATGAGTGATAAGAAGTAAGGATGGATTAAAAAAAAGTACATTAAAAATCAAATTGGCAGTCTCCATCTGCACCAAGAGGTAAGACTGTTCCACAGCCCTCCACACAAAAATCCTACTAAATAGAGAGGTTGTCTTCCAGGAGTGCTCTCACTTCTAAGTTCAGAAGTGAGATCGCGACTGTCCAAAGTGGGAACATCCAGGAACACACAGGACAAAGGAACAATTGAGCAGCTGGGGTCAGGATCCTTCCAATCTCCAACACCACCCAGGAACTAAGGTGGTCCAACAGCCCTCTGCACCCAGGCCAGGAGAGAGCTGGTCTTGCCAGGAATGATGACACAGCCTTACAGGCCCATAGGAGGGACAACTCCAGCCAGTGACAGCAAGACCAACTATCACCAGAGATAACCAGATGGTGAGAGGCAAGCACAAGAACCTTACCAACAGAAATCAAGGCTACTTGGCATCATCAGAACCCAGTTCTACCACCACAGCAAGTCCTGGATACCCCAAGACACCAGAGAAGCAAGATTCTGGTGTAAAATTATGTCTCATGATGCTGATAGAGGACTTTAATTAGAGTAAAGATATAAATTACTCCCTTGAAGAAATACAGGAGAACACAGGTAAACAGGTAGAAACCCTTAAAGAGGAAACATAAAAATTCCTTAAAAAGTTACAGAAAAACACAGGTAAACAGATGAAGGAATTGAACAAAATCATCCAGGATCTAAAAATGGAAACAAAAAAATAAAGAAATCACAAAGGGACACGATCCTGGAGATAGAAAACCTAGTAAAGAGATCAGGAGTCATAGATGCAAGCATCACCAACAGAAAAAAAGAGATAAAAGAGAGAATCTCAGATGCAAAAGACATTATAGAAAAGATTGACACAACAGTCAAAGAATACGCAAAATGCAAAAAGATCCTAACCTAAAACATCCAGGAAATCCAGGACACAATCAGTAGACCAAACCTAAGGATAATATGTATAGAAAAGAGCAAAGATTTCTAGCTTAAAGGGTCAGTAAATATCTTCAACAAAATTATAGAAGAAAATGTTCTTAACCTAAAAAAAGAGATGCCCATGAACATACAAGAAGCCTACAGAACTCCAAATAGTTGAACCAGAAAAGAAACTCCCCCATCACATAATATTCAAAATACTAAATGCACAAAATAAAGAAAGAATATTAAAAGCAGTAAGAGAAAAAGTTCAAGTAACAAAGGCAGACCTATCAGAATTATACCAGACTTCTCACCAGAGACTATAAAAACCAAAAGATCCTGGAAAGAATTCATACAGACGCTAAGAGAATACAAATGTCAGCACAGGCTACTATAATCAGCAAAACTCTCAATTACCATAGATGGAAAATCCAATATATTCCATGACAAAAACAAATTTACAAAATACCTTTCCACAAATCCAGTCCTACAAAGGATAATAAACGGGAAATTCCAACACAACAAGGGAAACTACATCCTAGAAA
>NW_022196894.1:80883791-80972695 GCF_008632895.1 Mastomys coucha
AATAAAAATAACAGAAAAAAAATAATCAGTTTTCCTTAATATCTCTTAACATCAATGGACTCAATTCCCCAATAAAAAGACATAGAATAACAGACTGGCTACGTAAATAGTATCCAACATTTGGCTGCATACAGAAAACTCACATCAGTGACAAAGACAGATACTACCTCAGAGTAAAATGCTGGAAAACAATTTTTCAAGCAAATGAAAAATTTGCTAATATCAACTTTCAACCCAAAGCTATGAAAAAAGATAAGGAAGGGCACTTCATACTCATCAAGGGAAACACCCCACTCCCAGCAATGGACAGATCATGGAAACAGAAACTAAACAAAGACACAGTGAGACTAACAGAAGTTATGAAATAGATGGATTTAACAGATACCTATAGAACATTTCATCCTAAAAAAGAATATATCTTTGTCTCAGCACCTCGTGTTACCTTCTCCAAAACTGACGATATAATTGGTCATAAAACAGGCCTCAACAGATACAAGAAGATTGAAAGAATAACATGCATAGTAAGAGATCATCACAGACTAAGGCTGGTCCTCAATAATGACAAAAACAATATAAAGCCCACATATACATGAAAGCTGAACAATGTTCTACTCAATGATAAGTTGGTAAAGGAAGAAATAAAAAAATTAAGGACTTTTTATAATTCAATGAAAATGAAGGCACATCATACCCAAACTTATGGGACACAATGAAAGCAGTGCTAAGAGGAAAACTCATCTCTGAGTACCTTCAAAAAGAAACTGGAGAGAGCATACACTACCAGCTTAACAGCACATTTAAAAGCTCTAGAACAAAAGAAGCAAATACATCCAAGAGGAGTAGCCAGCAGGAAATAATCAAACTCAGGGCTAAAATCAACCAAGTAATAACAAAAAGAACTATACAAAGAATCAACAAAACCAGGACCTGGTTCTTTGAGAAAATCAACAAGATAGATAAACTCTTAGCCAAACTAACCAAAGGGTATGTAAACAATATCCAAATGAGCAAAATCATAAATGAAAAGATAGTTATAACAACAGAAACCAAGGAAATCCAAAAAATCATCAGATCCTACTACAAAAGCCTATATTCAACAAAACTGGAAAATCTGGATGAAATGGACAATTTTCTAGACAGATATGAGGTACCAAAGTTAAATCAGGATCAAGGAAACCATCTAAAAAGTCCCATAACCCCCAAAGAAATAGCAGCACTCATTAAAAGTCTCCCAACCATAAAAAGCCCAGGACAGAATTTGTTTAATGCATAATTCTATCAGTCCTTCAAAGACTTAATGCCAATACTCTTCACTATTCCACAAAATAGAAACAAAAGGAACACTGCTCAATTCATTCTATGAAATCACAGTTACCTTTATACCTAAACCACACAAAGACCCAACAAAGAAAAAGAATTTCAGACCAAATTCCCTTATGAATATCAATGCAAAAATATGCAATAAAATTCTCACAAACTGGATCCAAGAAAACATAGAAATGATCATCCATCATGATCAAGTAGGCTTCATCCCAGGGATGCAAGGATGGTTCAATATACAGAAATCCATCAACATCATCTACTATATGAACAAACTCAAAACAAAATTCCACATGTTCATAGCAGCCTTATTTATGATCTCTAGAAACTGGGAAGAACCCCAATGCCCTTCAACAGAGGAATGGATACAGAAAATGTGGTACATTTGCACAATGGATTACTACTCAGCTATTAAAAACAATGAATTCATGAAATTCTAAGGCAAATGGATGGAACTAGTAAATATCATCTGTAGTGAGATAACCCACTCACAAAAGAACACATATGGTATGTATACTCTCTGGTTTTGTGTCAACTTGACACAGGCTGGAGTTATCACAGAGAAAGGAGCTTCAGTTGGGGAAATGTCTCCATGAGATCCAGCTGTGGGCATTTTCTCAATTAGTGATCAAGGGGGTAGGGCCCCTTGTGGGTAGTGCCATCCCTGGGCTGAAAGTCTTGGGTTCTATTAGAGATTAGGATGAGCAAGCCAGGGGAAGCAAGCCAGTAAGGAACATCCCTCCATGGCCTCTGCATCAGCTCCTGCTTCCTGACCTGCTTGAGTTCCAGCCCTGACTTCCTCTGGTGATGAACAGCCATGTGGAAGCAAACTGAATAAACCCTTTCCTCCCCAACTTGCTTCATGGTTATGAAGTTTGTACAGGAATAGAAACCCTGACTAAGCCAAATTGGTACCAACATAGTGGGGTATTCCTGTGACAACCTGACCATGTTTTGGGGAGGACTGTAGAAGGACTTTGGAACTTTGAGCTAGAAGAGCCACTGATTGTTAAGAGCTCTATGGGAAGTTGTGTAGGAGCTTGAAAGATAATTTTGAGAACAGTGCAGAGGATGGAGGCCTGGCTTGTGAAATTTCAGAGAGAAGATTAAAGACTCATATCAGGGCCATGTTGTTTTGATTGTGAAGAGTCCCTGGTTTTGGTTAGCTGGGGCTGAAGAATCAGCTGTGATTAACAAGATACCAGAACTACTAAAGCGAAAACTTTGCATTACTGGGACTATTGATGCTGGTTAGCTGGAGCTAAGAAATAATCGGTGATTAAGAAAAGACCAGCATCACTGAGGTGACATCTTCTGGGAAGTGTCTTCTGAGAGCACAAAGAGCCTGTGTTCCAGAGATAGCCAAGGTTGTACCTTGTGCTGCAGCAGGACTTGGTAATGTGTAAGAGTCACCCAGGTAGTACTGGTTTTGAAGGCATGAAGGGGTCATGAAGAGCAGCTGAGGCTCAACACAGTGAGAGGCCATGGAAGACCATTGGTGAAAGGGCAGCCTCAGTTTGCAATTGATGGCTCAGGACTGACAGCAGTGTTTTGGAAATGTCAGTACCAAGCAATGACCACCAAGAACAGCAGCAGCAGTGGAGTACAGGCACATCTGCAGCCTAGAAGACAAGATGTGTGCTGCAAAGTGCAGAGTTGGAGAGGTGACTCAAGCCCTTGGTGGAGCCCAGAAGATCGTGTGAGTTGGATCCCAGACATTGCTTTTGATTTTGATTATGACTGTGCCCTGATATTTTTCCCTCTTGAAGGAAGAATGTATTTTAATGGAGCCCACAGTTAAGAGACTTTGAATTTTAAAAGATATTGGACATTTTAAATTGATTGAACTTTTAATATGTAAAGACTGTGGAACTTTAGATCTTGGGGATAAATAAGAAAGTAAGGGTTGAGGCTTAATAGTGATGCGTTTGTATGTGTCAAGTTGACAAGGGGTCAATTGTACTGGCTGGTTTTGTGTCAACTTGACACAGGCTGGAATTATCACAGAGAAGGGAGTTTCAGTTGGGGAAGTGCCTCCATGAGATCCAGCTGTGGGGCATTTTCTCAATTAGTGATCAAGGGGGTAGGGCCCCTTGTGGGTGGTGCCATCTCTGGGCTGGAGGTCTTGGGTCCTATAAGAGAGCAGGCTGAGCAAGCCAGGAGAAGCAAGCCAGTAAGAAACATCCCTCCATGGCCTCTGTGTCAGCTCCTGCTTCCTGACCTGCTTGAGTTCCAGTCCTGACTTCCTCTGGTGATCAACAGCAATGTGGAAGTAAGCTGAATAAACCCTTTCCTCCCCAACTTGCTTCATGGTCATGAAGTTTGTGCAGGAATAGAAACCCTAAGACAGTATGCACTCACTGATAAGTGGATATTAGCCCAAATACTCAGATTACCCAAGATACAATTCACAGACCACATGAAGCTCAAGAAGAAGGAAGTATGGGTGCTTCCGTATTTCTTAGAAGGGGGAACAAAATACTCATGGGAGCAAATATGGAGCAGAGACTGAAGGAAAGGCCATCCAGAAACTACCCCACTTGGGGGGTACATCTTATATACAATCACCAAACCCAGACACATTGTGGATGCCAAGAAATGCATGCTGACAGGATCCTGATAGAGCTGTCTCCTGAGAGGCTCTGCCAGAGCCTGACAAATATAGAGGAGGATGCTCACAGCCAACTGTTGGACTGAGCACAGGGTCCCCAATGGAGGAGTTAGAGAAAGGACTGAAGGAGCTGAAGGAAGGGAGATGTCGGGGAAGGGGAGCTCTGGCTGGCCCCACAGGTATAGACCTTGACTTGACAGATGGTGGTTTGGCTTGTGCTGGCTTGGTTGTGGCCATGGCTGGTATTACAAAGAGGCCTTCTATGGGAGATTAGATGGCGGCTCTGTTGGCAAAGGCCTTCTCCATGGCTCTCGACAGTGGATCCTGGTGAAAAGAGGAAGTCCATGGTTTTAAGGCATTTACTGTCATGTTGAAAAATGGATGGGTAAAATCATATCCACTTCTTAGGGTGGGCCTGAGGTTGAATACCTACCTTTTGCAGGGAGGAGTGTGTGGGAAGAAGAGTTTATTTGCTAAGCCCTCCAGGCCTTTACTCATTAAATTGGAGATTTCTCTTGAGTCCACATGACCATAGGTCATGTACTCTACCTGTGAAGGGGTTTGGGGCATTGCCCTTATGTGTCTGATGGCCACAAATCTATGGAGGACTGAGGATAGTGACAGGAGCCTGGTGTCTGGGAACAGGCAAAATGCCTACTGTCACTTCAGTATCACTGGGTTTTTTGAGCTTTAGCTTAACCGGGAACAAGACTACCTTTCATGGTCCTACACTCAAACACTGAGAATACTCAGTGAGAACTAAATTTCAGTAGATATATATTGTCAGGGGAGTAGATATACTGATGAGTAATAAAGAAGCATAACATGGACTAAGGAAGAAAAAATGCAAATATTAAAAATATAGATAAGCATGTAAAAGCTTAGATATATTTTTTTTTCATGGCAGAAAATTTGCAAAAAATTCTTAGTGTGATACAAAGAAGTATATTCAGTGTATTATTTCAGAAATCTGAAGGTTGACATTTAAATGAGTTTCATTGAGCTGAGGGGAAGATATGAGCAGGGCTGCTCCTATCTGAAAGTTGTGGAGTGGTAATACCTTTTCTTACCTATCAACTTGGAGAAGACATCTCTCTGCCCTTCTTGACATCATCACAATGCCTTTTTTCCATCTTATCTGCTGCTTTCTATGCTGACTGATGCTTCTTGCCTGAACAGAGAATTTTTGTTACATCAGATGCATCAGGAAATCCAGGCCAGACTCTCCTCAGATCTCATACACTATAGTGGAAACCTGACAGGAAAAATGTTCCCAGTGGTGCAATAATAGCATGATTGTTCTAGAGGCAGCAAACCACTTTCTTATTGAATGTGAAGCCCACTCATAGAGAAGAAATATACCATGGTGACTTATATAATGGTTATTGAACACCTGGGAAAACATTCAGCTTTCATCTCACAAGCAATAGGTGGGTAATTAATTCTCATACTAAGCCAAATAGATGTGAACCCAATTTTGGTTTTATGTGTTTACATTAATATACATAGACTAGTGCTATTCTCTAAATTGGTCAGATAGTTTTATTTGTTTGCTTGTTTTTGTTGTCTTTTTTTTCTTTGTAGTGCAAAGTTTAATAAAGAGACACTAGGCAAATTAAAAACATACCATTGTTTATGTATCAAGTTTTCATTACTCATTCAGCTTTCAAGGGACACATAGACATAATCCATGCTCTCATTATGAAAGGCACAGAAATTAAAACAGTTGTGCAAGTATTTCTGTATTAGGACTCTGTGTAATGGTATCACTGGGTGCTATGGTAGCTCAAGATTCTTTGCATTTGAGAAACCTTCAGACTTACTTCTATAGTGTCTGCTTCAGTTTTATCTTCCTACCAAGAGTCCATAGTGTTGCTTTTTACCCCATGTCTCACCAGCATTTGTTGTGGTTGTAGTGCCCCTGCAACAACTCTATAACATAAACAAAACCTTGGCACTTACCCATCTCCTAGGAGAAATCTTTAAATTCTACCCTATCTCCTCTCAAAACACTGACATTGTTGAGATAGAATCTTGGATGAAAGCAGACAAAAATGTAATAACAATATCAATAATAAAACTTAATAAATGAAAGAGATATTGATTGACTGATTGTGCAATTAGGTGAATGAATGGTCAAATTTAAATTCCATATGCTAAAAATGAACAATTAAGAAAATAGTAGAAGTAGAATTTGTGGTTTGAAGAAAATCTCAAATGCTGAAACTGGGTGAATGTAGGACTAACAACTTGGAAAGTAAAACCAGGATTTTCACTAAAAATCCTTAAAATTCATAGAGCCTACAATGAAAAAACCAGAGGGCTAAACATAGGTAAAATAAGCTAGGAAGATATAACATGTGGATTTTGAATACATTATATTGTAATTTTAAAAATGTAAGTAGAGTGTTGAATTTATTTTCCCTATAGCATAGGCAGAACTTTTGAGTTAGCTGGTGATCAATGGTTCTTAATCTCATTGAAGGAGTAAACACTGACTGGCTACCTTTCAACCTTTCATTTCTTTGGATTTAAGATAAATTGTTTTGTGTCAGAATATCTTCACCTTTTACAAACAATTTCACAGCATCTTATTCTCACTACTTATATTTCAGCTAAGTGAGTTATTATTTACAAATGATGAATACATTTTTATTATCATTTTGAAATTGTTCAGTTTGAACTGACATTGTTCAGCATATTAGGACCTCTAGTAAATTTTTGGACTATGCGCTTTTTCTGTGTTTAAAATTAGAACAGAGATGTCTCTGATTATTTTTTTTTGTCATCAAACATATTGTCAATCATATAAATGGTTATCCTTTGCCCTCAGTTCATACACATAAAATTCTGACTGATGCCACTGGGAGCCTTGCATAGCTTTCTGAGAGTATTGAAGTTTGAAACTTTATGGTGTGTTCAGAATTATCTTTGAAGTCCAGTTTCTAAGGAGAAATGCAGCATTTAAAAAGTAGTTCTTCAGGGCTTATTCTTATCCACCAAGAACAAGCTTAGATTGCCTATTTAAATGCTGTGTTGAGCTGAGGTTGAAAAAAAGTACAATATTGGTTATAAGAAGCTGATTTCTAATGGATTCTTTCACTTGATTTCAGCTCCTAGATTTATAGCTTAAAGGCTCATGGAGAAAAACTTTCCGCTTCTCTTGCTGAACACCAGTGTTCATAAATCATTTGACCTTACTGAATAATTCCTGGTATTTATTTTAGTTATGACACTGTTATGAATTAAATGTATCACCTTTCATCAACTGAACAAATCAGATCAACAACATAGATTTTACTGAAAGTTTTTTTTTAAAATTTATGACTAAGAATGTTATGTTTCTTGTTGAGTATCTTGATCAATATCACAGTTTTGTTTCAAACTCTGAATCCTCTTTTCTCATTGTTGTCAGTGCTGAGAATACAGATCGAATCATCACATTTGTTCCCCTGTTATGCTCCCTGAAGAATTGCTATACCTTCCTGTGTTTATCTTATTAAAATATATCAACTAAGAAGATATCTGGAAGTATTTTTTACCAAAAAATTATAGGATCTTAAAGAACATAGTATCAACAACTACATAACTATACATATATACATACTCATACACATACACATACATACAAAGATTATTTTAAGACTTCCCAAGTACATGGATGTATGAGGTATCAATTAAATTGTAAATATATCAATTATTCCATGTAATTAACATTATTATATACTGTGAAATAAATATTTAATAATCTATATTGTTTACTAAAATATTCTAAACATTCAACAGCTATGTAAATATATATAAATAAAAGTTACTTGGAATTAAACTAACCAACAAATAAAGTATTTGTTGTTTGCATAGATACAGGTATGCATGTATACATACACATGCACACACACACACACATACATACAAAATTATTTATAAGAAATAAAACATAATGTGCCTGAAATTCTTACGTCACTCAGTACATAGATGTAAATATCATCATCATCACATGCTCTAAATTTTCTCTTTCTATTTTCATTTTGTACACACCTGGTTTAGCCCTAAATCTTGTAGGTATGTATATGTTTGTTTTGCTTATTATTTTAGTCTTGTTATTAGTGTTTGGATAGCTTATCAATGAGACATACACTTCTCATTTTGGCATAACCAGAGTAAGTACCCATTATACTTCAGGAACTGGACTTTTGTGGTTGAGAGAAAACTCAATGTTCTGTAATTATTGGGACCTCAGCGTGAGTCCATAGCCACCATGTACAAAGTCTGCTTGGCAGGAGATTGTATGCCTATAATGCCTGAATGTTGTGTGTGTGTGTGTGTGTGTGCGTGTGTGTGTGTGTGTGTGTGTGTGTGTGTGTGTGTGTGTATGTGTGTGTATGTGTATAGGAGCAAAGTAGATCCCGAGAACTTGCTGTTGGGCAAGACTAAATGACACAGTAGGGTTCTAAATATCTCAAGATGAAGAGAGATAGTAGAGGATACTCACTGTCCTTTGCCTGAACTGTAAAATCAACAAACAATAGAAACTGTGAAACTTTCTAAATCTATGGAAAGGAAAAATACCACACCAATAGTATGTCTTAGATTCATTGAAGAGTTAGGGAAAATCAAAAGGAAAAATTCCAAAAATGTGAATACAACTCTCTTCTATATAGTAAAATTCACAGAATCAGCAGTAAATTCATCCATGTCTCATAATTATATAAACATAAGATTTCACAGAGAATAGTCGTCAACATCTAATTTAAGGAAGAAATCATTAGACATTAAATAAATTTCAGGACAAGATAAGAGAATCTCAGGTCATAACATTCAAAACACTTGGATTTAAAGGCAAAACATTCAATATATGTTTGGTGTGATAATTGATATAAGATAAAATATGTTTACAAAATAAGGTTAGTTTGGTAAATACAGAAGAGGTTTTATTTATAAACCTTGGAAGAGACTTGTATAGGATGTAAAGAATGGGAATGTCCTAGATCAAAGTTCTGAGAAATGAGTGGTATACTCAGCACTGAAGATGCCATTGCATTGCTGTGCTTTCCAGAGCAGCAGAAGTGTGAACAGTTTTTTGTCCTAGTACAATAAACCATAAACAATTTGGATGTGCTATGATATGCAGATGTGACACACCATGTTACTGATTTTCTAGAAACTGTATTGTTTTGGCACAGCCAGATATTTCACAAAGCTTTTACTTCCAAATCATCTCACCCTCTGTCTGTACAGGGCTGTACAGAGAAACCAAGCTAGAATCATGCTCTTTCATTATTTTCTGTGACCTTCTAAAATTCACTTATTACTTCTGAATAAGTCTGGAGATAGTCTCTCATATTGGGAATTAATTAAAGAAGATTTTGAGTTTTCATGTAAGAAATGATATAATTGCTTTCCCAGGGAAATGAAGAATTTTCTGCAACAATTGGCCCTATTAAAGGTGAATATCTGTGGGTGGGGCAAGACTAAATTCTTGGTGATAGCTTTACTAAAGCTCTATGCCATGTATGTATCTACATACTTATGTATAAATAACCATGGGATCATATTTAACTTGTACTTTTCAAACTTTGGTAAAATAAATGCAACACTACTTCTCAAAAATATGTGATATTTATTTTAAACAGAAATCCCTAGATTATAGATTTAGTAAGGTAGAAAATTAGTGCATGTCATGTTAAAGGAAAATGGAAAAAATAATACTAGTTATGTGCTGTACAGAGAGTTAATAGAACATTGTGAAAAAGACATAAGGACAGAACAGTAGGGAAAGGATTTCATTCTTTGAAATAAGGATGTACTTAAAACTACAAACTATAAATAAAATGGAATCATTTTATTTTTATTATTAATTATTTAGCTCATTCTCTCACTCATAAATTAAAATCTATAAGTACCAGTATAATACACCAATTTTTGAAATTACATATATATGTATATATGCATATATATGCATATATATGCTTGTAACCTTCTGGTATCTTTGAGTATATAATTATGAATCCAATTTCTAAAATGACTTTCATATCTAAATGAACTAATGCATTTGCTATTTGAATCACGATATCAACAAATATAAAACCCAAGGCCAGATGCTCAATGATCATAATAAAATGTAAAAATGTTAAAAACAATTGGAAAATTTAAGATGGTTGTAAGAATATAAATGTTGGCACTTATGATGAGGCTGCATGCAGATTAATGACTGCATTTAGATTATTATAAGTAATATTAAACCAGAAGTACTGATATTACAGCTGATCTGTATCACATGTGAAAGAACTTTTAATAGTCTATAATTATGAAATATTAAAGTACAAATAATTCAAAAGAAAGCATTAAGTTTTGTTATTTTCATGTTATTAATGTTCTTGCTTATATTTAGTAGTGCCTAAAAGTCATAAGGTAAAATATATTTAAGATTGCATTTTTTAGGGTTGGGGTTTGATATGGAGTTTCTCTGTGTGGCCCTGGCTAGCCTAGAACTCACTCTGTAGATCAGGCTGGCCTCAAACTCATAAATCCTCCTGCTTCTGCCTCCCAAGTGCTGCCCGGCTAATATTGTATTTTTTTTTCTCAGAAGATGGAAAGTTCTCTAAGAATATTAACAGCTTCAAGTATTAACAATTGAGAATTGAGCAAAGTGTAGAATCATACTTAGGGGATAAGTTGCCATGGTAGGCTGCACTACCACAGTAGATGAGTAACACCCATGAGCAAACAAGTATCAATTATTGGTTTAGAGTGTTACAAAAATAATGAAGACATGAGGCTGTGAAAGATATGGATTGGGTGAAGCATAGCAGGGGGGATAATAGGGGATGGATGTTATCAAGTTGTATGCATTGTGAATTTTCCAAAGAACAAGTCAAAGTGAATTAAGCAAGTGGGCTTCGTGTATACCAAGAAGTAATTACATGATTCTTATTGCTCTTGCAACTATGAGATGGAAACATCAAAATTAATTGAAAATATTTTAATATAAAATAATTATATTTGGATATTAAACTCTTGGCTTAAATCCCAGAACCCAGTGTGATGCTCCATTTTACCAACATAGAAAATGATACAGGTATTGTTCTCAGTAATCCTGTTATTTATGACTACACTTGAAACACATAGTTTATCTTCAGGTACTAGTATATATTGAATCATCAGCTAAAATTTTATAGACAGTTATAAGAATGCCAAAATGCCTACATATCTTCTTCCCTGATACAAGAGTAATACACAATACAAAATACAATCAAATTATTTCAATTCTTTTATCACCATAATTATTTGCATTGTTTATCAGACTTCCATAGGTAAGACCCCATTCTACCATTCTTGACCTATCATTATTATTATGTGGGTATGTTTAATTCTCCATCTTGAATCAATATTCATTATCTATTCCAAATTCTATTCTAAGATGATATCCAAATTTCTTATAACCTTTTTCTCACTTTCTAAATTGTATCATATCTGATTAGTCAATATAACACAATATATTTTAAATATTTTTGTTTTACAAGTTAATTCACAATTTGCAAGAATTCTAGACATATATCTAATACTGGAAGAATTTTTAACAGTAATCCTTAAGGTTATGGCTATGACATTATATTAAACATCCAAGCACTACTTGGAAACTCACATGACATTTTAAGATAAAAAATGAAAGTTTTAAAGTTTACTGTTATCTGCCACCATCTCTCTCTCTCTCTCTCTCTCTCTCTCTCTCTTTGTGTGTGTGTCTTTCTTCCTTTCATATTATTTATTTGTTTTTTATTGATTGCTTGCTTTTAGGTCCCTGAGCAATTCCTTTTTATTTAATTTTTTCATATGAAATATTTTGATCATACTCCTTCTTTTGTCTTTGTCTTCCTAGATCTTCCTCACTCACCCAACTATATGTTCTGTCATCCTGTTAAAAATAAAACAAAATCTGCAGAAAAATGGACAGACCTAGAAACCATCATCCTGAGCGGAGTAGCCTGGACTTTCCTTAAAATGTTTCACGTTTTCTCATATATGTGGGTCTATTAGCTTTTAAACTCTTGGTATATATGCTTCAGTCCAAGTTACCACAAAAGATAGGTAGCTAATAAAATATCATTGCCTTTAAATAACAAATTAGTCTAACACTTTATAATAATTAAGCTAAATCTTAAGTCCTGTGCACATGCTACTAAATATTAGCCAGGTGTTATTGTGTACATATAGCAATATTTTTAAGTTGATGAAGTGAGGAAAATGATTGAAACAATACTTTCAGACAAAGAAACAATGAGACCAGATAGGGAAGTTCAGACTCAGATTCAATATGTCTTATATCAACATTCCTAATTTCCTACGTGGAATAAACAAAGTATATAAGTTTAATTAATTACTCATTCTTTTTTTTAATTTAACCTTTGTGAGAATGACATGCATGAGTGCTGCTTTTACAGCATTCCATCCATATTTTGTACCTCCAAACTCCTGTGGTGTCTCCCCTCTCACTGTCAAGTTAATGAATCCTTTTCAATAATTATTATTGCTAAACACACACATACACACACACACACACACACACACACACACATATGGAAAATCACTGAGCCCATTTCATGTGGTGCTTAGCTGCATGTTTTTAGAGTACTATTTGGGACTGCACTATCAGGGAGCTCATACTTGAGGCGAGAGCATTTTCTTTCCCTCAGTATCCCATTCACTGACTGCCTGTACCTCATTTAAAAAGGTGTTAAATTTTTATGACTTAAGGTAGCATATCAACCAATATTTTAAAAATTATTAACTAAGGAGGGGAGATATTCTGATTTTCTGCTTCTTGTTGTAGTACACAATGGTGTCAGAGTATGCATTTAAAAAGAAACTGAAGCCAGGCAGTGGTGGCACATGCCTTTAATCCCAGCAATTGGGAGGCAGAGGCAGGCAGAGTTATTAGTTTGAGGTGAGCCTGGTTTACAGAGTGAGTTCCAGGACAGCCAGGGCTACACAGAGAAACCCTGTCTCCAAAAACAAACAAAAAAAAACCAACAACAACAAAAAAAAATCTGATGTCCCCTGATTTTTATCCCATGTTAAATAAAGTTATTTGCCTTTAAGTGCTTAATTATTGTTCATGGTGTTCATTCTTTCCATGGGATATTTTTAAAATTGCAGCCACTGTAGTTCCATTTTCTAGACTAATTTTCTTACTTATTTGGCTTATTCCCAAATTTCTGAAAAGATTTATTATTTTTATCATAGACAGATGCACCTGATCATTTGTGTTATATCACTTTTCTGTCATCAGGTTGAGTGGATTCATTTGTCTCTGTCCTGCTTAGATTTGAGAGTTTACACAAACTAGAATCATTTGGGAAATCAAACCTTAATTGATAAAATCTCCCCATCATTTAGGTTAAGACTGTAGGACATTTTTGACTAATGATTCATATGGGGAGGTCTAACAAAGGGGAGCATTTCCACCCTAGGATGGATAGAGTTGAATATAAGGAAGCAGGCTATCCAAACCCCAGCTAGCAATCCAGTTAAGTAGAATTCTTCTATGGCCTCTGCTTGTATGGAATCTGTATATTCATGCTATTCATTTTTGGCTTGGTTTCCTCGGTGATAAACTATGCCCTAATAGATATGTAAGCCAAATAAACCCTGTTCTCTCCAAGTGGTTTTAATAATGATCTTTAGTCTAGTAATGGAAACAAAACTAAGATTTTAAAAATTAGTACCAGAAAGTGAACTATTTATTGCGATAACTTGTGATGTTTTGGGGAAGATTGTGGAAAGAATTAGAATTTTGGGCCATAAAAGTCTTTATGTATTTATAGTTTCATAGGCTGTTCGGAGGTTGGATGGACTATAAAAGATATAAGGACTATTCAGACAATCCATCAGTACCATTCATATAATATTTTGAATTAACTATCTGTGTTACTGGTATTCCTGAGATGAAGAATCAGATGTTATTAGAAAATACACCACTGAAATGAAAATTTTATTCCCTGGGAGAACTGAAGCTGTTACATGTCAGAGAGAAATTAGTGGTGATAAAGAAGACACAATGGTTATTGTGGTAAAATTCTTCAGGGAGTACTTCCTGTGGATCATCTCAGAGAATATGTGGTCCAGTGGGGGAACAAGGCTGCATTTTGTGCTGCCAGCTCAACTGGGTAATGTGTAAGAGCTTATGGCTTGCTATCACAAACAGAGAATGGATTGGAGAGAGCAGCTGGAGCTTCTTTATTTGAGATAGTCCAGGAAAGTTTTTGGTGAAGGGGCAGCTTCAGCTCCAACAGAAAACCCAAGGCTAAAAGGGTTATAGAGAGAAACTGAGATTTGGTATCCTGAGAAGTCAGGAAAGGCCGTTGTTAAAGGTGCAGCAACAGTTGCCCTGAAAAACACCGTGACTGAAAGGATCATGAAGGGCAGCTTCAGCTTGGCACCATGTGTGAGAGCCCAGAAGAGGCTATTGGTCAAGATGCATCCTGTGAAGATCCTCCAGCATGACTGCATGGCCACCACAAGAGCAGCAGCTTTGGAGAGTGGAGGCTGCCCGAGCCTATGTAACAAACTGTGTGTGTTCTTAGTGGCAGAGACGAGTAGAAGGAGCTTCCCAAGACCTTTATGTCACAGATGATACCTGAGTGCCTAATGTGAGATTTTGAGCTATGTACCCTGAACCATGCTTGATGTTGCTGTGTTCAGATCTGAATGTTCCCTTTTCCTCTTTTGTTGGAATAGGAAGTATGCAACATTTAATTTCACAAGAGTCCACTGTTAAAAGACTGGAGTTCTTAAAGTGACTTTCAGACAGATTTTGGATATTTTAAAGTTACCAGTCATTTAAAGAATGTAGAATTTTAAAGTTATATTTTATTTTATAATATGAGATTATTATTAATATGTTATCTTGGAGATAAAGAAGTAAAGTTTATAATTTAATTCTAATATATTGCTGTCAAATTGACAGTGTGTCAATTTGTCTAGTTTCCTGTCAATGTAATCAGGTTATCTGAATAATGGAACCTCAAATAACAAAATATTCCATTAATCTGCCTGTAGGCAAGTCTGTAGAATATTTTCTTGATTAATGATTGTTGTGAGTGTATCCAACAACCTGGAAGCAGTGTGATCCCTTAGTAGGTTGTCATAAGTAATATAGTAAAGCAAGCTAAGCAAGATATGGAATATAAGCCTATGGTTGACACTCCTCCATGGCCTCTGCTTCTGCTTCTGCTCTGTGTTGCTTTGAGTTTCTACATTGGCTTTCCTCAATGTACTAAGATATAGGGTATGGAAAATTCGTGGCAAGTAGTTTTTCCTTCCTTTGTGCCTTATGATCATTGGCTTTATCACAGTGATAGAAATTAAACTAAGACATTGCCCCATTCAGTCAGACAATCAATCAGCTATGACTCATCTTCTAAGATTAGGACCAACTTATCTCTGAACAGCAAAACATGTTGCTTCTCTGGACTAATCCAGGAACTGATCATACAGAGTAACTCATTGGTCAGTGAAGTACAGCAATTTCTAAGAAGACCTAATTTAGAACTCTATGATATGGTAGATATTGCATATGGAATTTTAGGATGGCTTGAACCATGTCATTAAGTATGTCATGAGATATGCATTTTTTCCAACAGGCTTTTCGTTAATTATTAAGAGATTTTTTTTAAGTATATGATATGAAATGTATTTTAGACATCAAAATAAGTTTAGGTCTAATACTAGAAGCAAATAATAGACACAGTTGTCTTTAAAAGGGATGCCCTTGACAGCATCCATAAGGTGGTACATGATAGTAACATCATGCTAGTCATTGTTTGGAGGCAGTTATTACAAAGTGCCTCATACTGTGAATGTAATGAGGACATCTCAAATATCACTGAACTGGACAAAATTTGATCTGCTTGAAGTCACTACATACATACTCTATGCAACAACATGAGAGATAATTGCTGCCTCAAGCTTCATTCAATTGTAGAAGTCAACAAAAATATATTTTAAAAAGGCAAGAAAAGTGTATTATTTGATTATGTGGTAATACATTATTAAATATGCTTCCAAATTATTCCAAAAAACAGAAGTCATTTAGTCTTATAACAATTTACACCATATTTGAATCTGAAGTCTTCACAGAGAATAATATATGAATGTGTGGGCATTTGCAGGGAATATGTAACTGTTTGTTCTTGAGAGTATGTATAAAGTATAAGATACCTTATGCCTGTGGCTAAGGTAAATGCTAATATTTTGAGAATTTTCACTAGGCCTGACATTTTATCTAACTTAGGAAGACTATCACTGGTAGAAATATAGTTGTACTAATGATGTCACCATTATATTGCAAACATATTAATTATATATGTTTTTCCTTACAAAAGGAATTGCTTATAAAAATATGAAATAAAAGTAAAAATTTATGGGACTTTCAAAATGACTCAATTTGTAAAGGGTATTGCCATTAATCCTGGTAACTGATGTTTAATTTCAAGGATGCATATGGTAAGAGAGTAAAACTACTTATTTTTAATTTATTTCAAAATAAAAATTTTAATTATTTTTTATATACATAGAATATGTTTGATGATTTAATTATATTCAATTATATCCAAGTATCATATCATATGGTTTAGAACTTTTTATTTATTTCACTTTTTGAAGAAATGACACAAAGTTCTTTATGATGGTTTTACTAGTTTACATGCCCTTCTAGAGTGTATTCATCCATAGCTTTCCAAACATTTGTGACTGCTTGATAGTGTGTGTCTCTTAATGTTTGAACATTAATTTAATGGAACAATATTACATTCTAATTGGTCAGTTTATTCTCTTTTATCATAAATGTTTAGATAAAGTGAAGCATTATGAAGGACAGGGGAAAAGTCAACCTTTTATGGATGAGTCCTCAATCTACAGCACTGTTTACTGAAGGTCCTGCCAATGTTCATCCATCTCCACAGCACGTGCACAAGACTTTTCTACAAATCAGATGACTGAGACTCTCTTGATTTGTATTTTTGATATCTACTTGTATGCAGATTATGGTCACCTAAATAATTCCCAGACAATAACAATACCAGGTGACATGATAACCCAGATGAGAGAAATCTCACAAGTCCCTACTACATAATAAAGATGACAATATATTCTCATATTCTATGTTGTAAAAGAATTCTGAGATAAAACTGAGTATAAAGATGTTATGTTAACAAACTTAAGTAAACGAGAATGAGTATGTAATATCCCCCTCCCTGAAGAAAACAATCAGGTGTTTTTAGAATACATAGCTACTGTTCATTGTTTGTTCTGTATTAAATTCAATATATCTGTCTTTACTCATTAACTCAAACATTATGATAATAGTGTACATAATTGGACTTAGTGAGAATTTTTATTATAGTTCAGTTTTGAATAGAGATATAATTTAAATGACATAAGAGGAAGAGTCAAATTTTGAGGTATTATAATATTTTATAAAAGTTCTTATAATTAAAACAAATTAAACAGAAACAGCTGTTTCACTGTCAACTAAAACTCTTTATTACTTTGAGTTAATTTTTTTCTTAGCTTTAGTACTGATGTGACAGCAAGCTACTAATCATTCACAGCAAGAGTGGATGTATGGGTGATAAAATAAGACATAGAGTACTGCGTCCAATACGGTTAGATTTTTTTTTTTATGTTATCAGCACAAACTTCAATTAGCTTTTCATGTTACGTTAGCATAATAGTTCAATAAAGATCTAAACCACTGTGTCTTAATATTTGATGTGTGTGGAAGTTCAAATATCCCTGAAAGTAACTAATAAACTCATTTGTTATTTTATTGTAATTTTTCTATGAAGTCCTTTAATTCTCTTGAAAGAATGTGTCATTTGAGAATAATGAGGAATGAAGGCTCTGTTAGAGACATTGGATAGGTAAGGCTAATGCTACTAAACATTGCTTAAGAAGGCTATGTTTGCCAGGCTAATTCTTTCCTGAATTATAAAACAATAGTGATTCACTCAGAGTTACAATTATGTTTTGGTGTTGCATTAAAATAAATAATAAAAGCACTTCTGCTAGGGAGCATTTAAGGAAGACATTACTCTCCTTGTGTCTTCTGTCTCCTGTGTCTCTGTTGTTAGTCAGAATCTGCATGACTGAAGGTTGTCTTAATTTGTTTGTTAATGTGTCTGTGTGTCTCCATTGAAATGGGTGTCTTTTGAACGCTCTCTCTCTCTCTCTCTCTCTCTCTCTCTGTGTGTGTGTGTGTGTGTGTGTGTGTGTGTGTGTGTGAGTGTGTGTGTGTGTGTTTGTGTTGTGTCTGTCTCTAGTAATTGGTGGAAAAGTCTATACCTAATAAAGGGCTTTGCTCTTTTTATTTTTTTAATTATTTTTATTTTTTTAAGTTCAGTCATTACGTCCTTCCTGGTCCATGCTTTCACAGTTCTTCATCCCATTTCTCTTCACCCCTATCTACAAGAGGATATCCCCATCCATCCCCATGCCCATTCCCATCTCCACCCCCTACCAGCCCTCCCTACTCCCTGGGGCCTCAAGTCTCTCTAGGGTTAGGCACATTTTCACCCACTGACACCAGACCAGGTAGTCCTCTCTGCCTATGCCTCAGAAACTGTCTTCCTTATTCCATGGAGTTATTTGCATTTTCTTCATCTCCTGCATTATTTATGTCATTTCTCTACTTGTTTAGGTATTTGTGTACTCTTTAATTTTTTGAACTATCCGAAAAAGTTTTAAAGTAGTATTTTGAAGTCTACTATAACCTTGGAGTTGCGGGTCACTACTTCTGAAAAAATAGCAAATAGTATGAATTCACATACAGAAGATAAGACAGCATGAACCTGCCATGATCTATATGAAACTACCTGAAAGGAAGACAGCTCATGGTTGTCAGAACACAGACAGTAATGATATGAAGGAAAGCAATGACTATCGTGGTCTGTGAGCTCCCAGTATTTCCTTGTTTCTATTCCTCAATTCTAGGTTTGCAGACTTTGTGATCACAGTTGTGCTTGGAATAGCCCATGCTTGGGATTTAAACTCAGCTCCTGTGGTTTTCACAGCAAGTTGCTCTTACATGAGAGTCATCTAATCAGCCTTTAATTGTCTTCTAAACTACTCCAAATTTTAATGCAATCGCCTTCTGAGTTACTGATCATTGTAATAAATGATTTTAAAAATGCCTCCCTTTTTTGCAGTAGTAAACTATTTACCAATATATCCTATAAATTGTCCCAAGCTTATTCTCAATAATAAAGTATCTGTCAGAATGTGCATGATGTCACAGACTTTTAATTTCAGAACTAAGTAGGAAGAGACAGTTAGATATATGTTAATTCAATACTAGCCTGGTCTACACAAAATGTTCAAGGCTATTCAAGCACACAGAGTGAAACCTCGTGTGTGTGTGTGTGTGTGTGTGTGTGTGTGTGTTTTAGTAAACAGGAGATGTCTTATTTCATCTGAACCATATCACTGTGAATTACAAGTGCTTTTGTGAAATTAATTATGGTTCTGCTTGCTATATTTAGAAGACTCCCTGGTAGAAATACAATTTTGGTGATTTTTTTGTAGTATACCTAACAGAGGAAATGTGTGTTTTTCTGACTAATTTCCCTGTTCTCAAGAGTCATTTTTTACTAGAGAATTATTGTGTCCAGTCTCAATATGACTTTCATTTTGCATTTGAAATGCTAGCTAGTACAACAAGACAACAAAAAGAGATCAAGGGGATACAAAAAAAGAAATAAAGTTATCACTATTTGCAGATAAAATGATAGTATATATAAGCAATTCCAAAAATTGTACCAGGGAAATTCTCCACCTGATAAACAACTTCAGCAAAGTGGTCATATATAAAATTAACTCAAATATATCAGTAGGCTTCCTTTATACAAATGACAAACAGGCTAAAAAAGAAATTAGGGAAACAACTCCCTTCACAATTGACACAAATAGTATAAAATATCTTGGGGTTAACTCTATCCAAACAAGTGAAAGATCTGTATGAAAATAATTTCAAATTGCTCAAGAAAGAAATCGAAGATCTCAGAAAACGAGAGACCTCCCATGCTCATGGATTGGCATAATTAACATAGTAAAACTGGCGATCCTACCAAAGGCAATCTATGGACTCAATGCAATCCCCATCAAAAATCCCAACACAATTCTTCAAAAATATGGAAATAGCAATTCTCAAATTCATCTGGAAAGGCAAAAAAAACCCAGAATAGGAAAAAAAATTCTTAAAAATAAAAGAACAGCTGGGGGAATCACCACCGCTGACAACAAGCTTTACTATAGAAAAATAGTGAGAAAAACTGCATGGTATTGGTACAGAGAGATCAATGGAATAGAATTGCAGACCAAGAAATAAAACTACACACTTACAGACACTTGATCTTTGACAAAGAAGTCAGAAATATACAATGGAAAAAAGAAAGCGTAGTCAATAAATGGTGCATGTCTAACTGGTTGTCTGTATGTAGAAAAAGGAAAATAGTCCCATATTTCTCACCTTGCACAAAGCTCAAGTCTAAGTAGATAAAGGACCTCAACATAAAACCAGATACACTGAATCTAATTAATGGAAGAGAAATTGGGAAAGCCTTGAACTCATTGGCACAGGGGGAAAATTCCTAAATAGAACTCCAATGTCTCATGCTCTAAGACCAAGAATTGATAAATGGGACCTCATGATACTGAAAAGCCTCCGTAAGGCAAAGGACATACTCAATAAGACAAATTTGCAACCTACAGATTGGGAAAAAAATCTTTACTAACCCCACATCAGACAGAGGATTAATATCCAAAATATATAAAGAACTCAAGAAGCTACCCATCAAAAAAAACAAACAACCCAATTTAAAAAAATGGCGTATAAAATTAAACCAAGAATTCTCTACAGAGGAATCTCGAATGGCTGAGAAGCACCTAAAGAAATGTTCAGTGTCCTTAGTGATCAGAGAAATGCAAGTCAAAATGACCCCGAGATTCCACCTTACACCATTCAGAATGGCTAAGATCAAAACCTCGTGTGAAAATACTTGTTAGCAAGGATGTGGAGAAAGAGGAACAATTCTCCATTGCTGGTGGGATTGCAAACTGGTACAACCACTCTGGAAATCAATGTGGAGTTTCCTCAGAAAATTGGAAATAGAATCTACCTGAAGACCCAGCAATACTAGTCTTGGGAATATACCCAAAAGATGTCCCACCATGCCACAGGGGCCTGTGTTCCACTATGCTTATAGAGGTCTTATTTGTGATAGCCAGAAGCTGGAAATAACCTAGACATGCCATAACAGAAAAACAGATACAGAAACTGTGGTTCATTTACACAATGGACTACTACTCAGCTATTAAGAAGGAGGACATCCTGAATTTTGCAGGTAAATTCATGGAACTAGAAAATATCATCCTGAGTGCGGTAACTGAGACCCAAAAGGACATGCATAGTATATACTCATTAATAAGTGGGTATTAGCGAAAGAAAAAAAATTACACAATACCCACGATACAGTCTACAGAACTCAAAAAGATCAACAAACTGAAGTACCCAAGTCCCTCAGTCCCACTTGGCAGAGAGAAGAAAGCAATCACAAGTGGGGATGGAGGGAGGGACCTGGGAGAGAAAGTGGAATGAGGGAAGGGGATTCGGGGGCGGGAAAGGGGAATCTGATCTAATATTGGGTGAGGGAAAAGGACTGAAGCCTGTGAGGACCAGCAGAAAGAATGGAAACAGGCAACCTCAGCAAATAGGAGATTGGGGTAACTTACAGAATGCAGCAGAGATCTGGGAGGTGAGAGACTCTCAGGACTCAAAGGGAGGGACCTTAGAAGAAATGCCAGACAGTAGGCAGAGGGAACTTACAAACCCCACCTCCAGCAGGAAGACAGGGCATCAAGTGAGGGATGGGGTTTCCATCCCACAGTTACAACTCTGACCCATAATTGTTCCTGTCTGAAACAATTACAAGGATGGAAATGGAGAAGAGCCTGAGGAAAAGAAGGAACAGTGTCAGGCCCAAAGTGAGATCCAGCTCAAGGGGAGGTCCCAGGGCCTGCCATTATTACTGAGGCTACGGAGCGCTCACAAAAAGGGACCTATCATGACTTCCCTCTGAAAGACACAACAAGCAGCTGAAAGAGTTGGATGTATATATTTGTATCTAATCAATGGACAAAAGCAGCTGACCCCTGTTCTTGAATTACGGAAGGATGAAAGAAGCTGAGGAGAAGGGGTATCCTGTAGGAGGACCAGCAGTCTCAATTAATCTGGACCCCCGAGATCTTTCAAACACTGAACCACCAAACAGGCAGCATACACCAGCTGATGTGAGGTCCCCAACACACATACAGTAGAGGACTGCTGGGTCTGTGTTCATTTAGAGATGATGCACCTTTCAAGATACTGGAGGCCTCAGGGAGTTTAGAGGTTGGGGCGTGGGTCCATCCACCACGGTGAGACAGAGGGTTGGGAAGAAGGTATGGGATGTGGAACAGTTGGAGGGTGTTTGTGGGGGAGATAAAATATAGAGTGTAAAAAATTAATTAAAATTAAAAAAGGGAAGTTTAGACTAATGATGTAGGCATCCTATAACCTATTAAAATTTTTCACTCAGCATTTATTTTTCATTCATACTTTGAGATTTAACAAGCTTCAGAATTATATCATCTACTCTTTGAATATGCACATTTATGTTTTTGCACACAAACATTTTCTACCTTATAGAACATAACAAAACCCATGATTAGCAGTTTTAACCTTTATCTTTGACTGACACTATACAATTAATCACTGATCCATGCTCATTTAGGCTTCACATAGAGGATTTTATAAATCTTCTTAAATATCTGAAGGCATACTATGGGGAATAAAAAGTACTTCCAAAGTAAAAAATGATATGTTATGGAACTATATTTCATATTTGATGCAACCTATTTCATAATGTATTCCTCTAACACTTCAATTTCTATATGTCTAATATTGAATATGTTGTAAAGTTATACATAATACCATATTTCTACCTCAGGCTGAGCCATGGTATTTTGACTACTGAAGAATTACACTACTAGTGTTTGAAACCTGGAGATGAGATATAGATTGAGATATAAACAATAGATTGTTTAAAACTATTAAAATATTTTAATATTGTTAAAATATTTTAAACAGTAGATCATACTTTCTCAAACTCCTCTTAGAGTCACCCTCTGCATCCTCAACTTCTGACCCACTCAACTTCAAATGTTCTTTTTCTGTTTTCACTGAGTCCTATTTGTGTTTTCATACTATGCTTGGGAATGAGACTTTCCATGGAGTGATATGTGTACATTAAAGGTCATATAACTAAGGAAAATTGACTTTCGTTCTTTTACACACACTAATTGATCCTTGGCTACTGGTGTGATTTCATGCCCATATATCCTGATTTATGCTAGAAGTTTTTGCTTTGTTGAGTTGTACACATCTTGTGTATGCTTTCACAGTTATTGAGTTCACCAGTGCTATTGACCTGGTGAGTCCCAAGAACACAGTTTTCTTGACATTTTTACTATCTATGACTCTTTCAATCTTTCCAACACTTATCCCTTTAGAAATATCCCTGAATCTTTAAAGGAGTATGATATTTGCATTCCATATGAGAACAAGGCATTCTATATCTCTTAATTTTTGTATATGGGCCAACTGAGGGTCACTACCTCAGTTGCTACCTACTACTGAGAAGGTTCTCTAATAAGGATTGAGAGACATATTGATCTATATATAGCACAGCAATAAGAAATTCTGATTCATTTGAATACTATGTCCATTCCGCGGGGTAATATTAACAGCTTTCCTTGGGGCCTAGAACATATGTAGCCCGCGGGGTAATATTAACAGCTTTCCTTAGGGCCTAGAACATATGTAGCCACAGAATCTTGCCTCCATTAACAGTATGAGATTAATTTCATAGGGGAATCAGTAAGTACAATCAGAAAGTGGATTAAGAAGATGGTTCAGTCTTTAAGCTGCTTACTGAAAGGGTGAGGAATTGAGTACAATCCCCAGCTCCTTAAGAAAATCCAAGTGTAGAGATAAGTCATCAGATCCCACTGTTGTAGCTTGTTGTCCAATAAATTTAGCCAAATAGGTAAGATCCACATTAAATGATAGCTACCTCATCAAACGTTAAGGTGGTAATATTTTGAGAAAGACACCCAATGCTTAGCACTATCTTCTAGATGCATCCTCATACACAACTACATCACAAACTCACATAGGGATACATATTAACACACACACACACAAACTATGAATATCTTATATGCACTTTTAAAATACATATTTTATTAAGATTATAAAACAATTATGTCAATTCTTAAAATTTATTCTGTCTTGAAAAAATCCTATTTATCTCTCTTCTGTTGTCTTTAACATTCCTGCCTATTTTTATTAATTGCTTTTACATATACATATGTATATCTGTATATATGAGAGTGTACATACTCATAACTATGTGTACATGATGAGAACTTACAGTTAAACCAGCTTCTTGAATGAACTAGTGAAGGTTTTCTTTTCAAAGTAGTATTTCTAGGACTAATAAGATAAGAACTATCTGCACTTAAATTTACAGAAAAAAAAGTGATGTATTGAAGCTCCAGCTTACAAAAATATCAAACTTGTAGATATGAACAATGAGATGTATTACAAAACTAGTCTTTCTTTTATGTATCTTTCTTCTTACATAAACATTTTTATTTATTTTGGAGAGTAAATAAAAAAGGCTATTCATGAAGCCTGTTCAAGCTGTATAATATCAGGGAAAATTTCTTCTCAATATTCTGAATAAAGCACAAAATGAGATTCATTATGAGGCTTATTTTTCATAATTATACTAAATGGAACAGATGGCAGTTTATTTCTACTACTTTACACTTGGTGCATAGGATCATTTAATTTTTATACCAATCTTCTTCTTTAAAGTAGAAAATGCTAAATTATTGATGTAATTTTCCCAGTTTTATATCCTCAAGTCCTCTCTTCACAAGTCTCATAAATTTAACAATTGAAATATAAAGCATATTTTATAATTAGAAATGCCTGTTATGGTAAAATAGTTTATATTAAATCTTGTTTGCAAAATTCATATTGTTTATAACCATTATTTTACTTTGAAAAACAATAGAACATGTTATAATCCTTCAACAAATAAATGGTAATTAATCACTATAGTCATAAAAAAGTCATAATACAAGGTTGCCTATTTTAACATACTCATAAAAATAATACAATAAGAATATGAAGGATTTAGCAATTAGTCTTAGATATTTTATTAACTTTCTTGAATCTATAACATGAATACATATATAAATATATAAATACATATATAAATGCATATGCATATATATATAAATATATAACAGGAAGTATTTAAATATTAAAAATATAAATGTTGAGAGGGTGTTGTTAAATTCACTTAAAAACTTAATTATTTGAGGTTTTGGACTGAGTTACTTGTATTTTTCCTGAAGGTGATATAAACAGGATAACTATTCTATGACACAAACACAGAATGAAAAGAGTGAACTTAGCCCATAGAACTCTGTTTCAATACCATCAACATTTCAATTATTCATATATTCCTAATATTTAAAGGAATATCAGGTCCTGATTAAAATAAAAGGGAAAGAGTTATTGTTTGCTTAAAATGTATTGAGTGTACAAGACATCCTAACTAATCCTTTATTACCAATCACACATAAGCAATGTCTACATTTATAAGTAGTAGTGTAATATTGTTTCTTTGTAGTTCTTCTTTTTTTTTTATGTTTTATTGTCAGTCAGTCACATAACAAGGAAGACCTTAGGCAGACTTATTGGGAGTGCTTGCTATTATTGCAGAGGATTAACATTTGTTTTCAAAAAATCTGTAAATGTTGGTTGATAAATGCAAGGAACTCAAACTCCAAGGGATTTGTTTTTCTATTCTGACCTCTGTAGATATTTGTATGCAAACATCCGTGTACACACACACACACACACACACACACACACACACACACATACACACACACACTAAAATAAAAATATGGAAAACCTGAAGTGTGATCCTTTCGCAATTTGATTAATAACTTGAGATACCTAGAAGTTGAAACAATCTAACTTAAACCATGTGTTGGGATGTAAATGAGAAATGACTCCCTCTCCCATAGATTCAGGAACTGGAACACTTACTTCCCATTTGATGGGACAATTAGGAAGATGTTTAAGAAGGGGTTGTGACCTAACCAGCGTAGGCATGTCATTGGGGTCAGCTTTGAGAGCTAGTACCTTTGCCCCACTTCCAAATCCCCTTGGTTTGCAGGTATGGAGTGATGTTCCAACATCCCGATCTTCCTGCTTACTCTGATATCTTCCTTGCCACTATGAACTCTCCCTCTGACACTGTCAGCCAAACTCAGTTCTCTTCCTTAATTTCACTTTGGGAATGGTATTTTATCAAGACAACAGAAAAGTTCCAATGAATCAAGTTTTGTTTTGACATACTCCAGACTGAGAATTACAAAACATTTTATATATTGCCTATATACTTTATACACAAACTTATAAAAGAATGATAGTTAAAAGATAGACTATATTTGTAATGTAAAATTATGTTCTTATCACTTTCCTAGTATGCCACATTGAAATTTGCTTTACATGGTATGCATTCTCTGATAAGTAGATATTACCCCAGAAGGTTAGAATACACAAAGTACAATTCACAAACCACAAGAAACTCAAGAAGAAGGAAGACCAAAGTGTAGATACTTCATTCCTTCTTAAAAGGGGGAACAAAATACCCATGGAAGGAGTTCTAGAGAATAACTATGGAGCAGAGACTGAAGGAAGGACAATCCAGAGACTCACCTGGGAATCCTTCACATATTCAATCATCAAATCCAGACACAATTGTGGATACTAGCAAGTGCTGGATGACAGGAGCCTGAGATAGCGGTCTCTTGAGAGGCTCTGACAGTACTTGACTAATACAGAACTAGAGGTTCACAGCCACCCATTGGACTGAGTACAGGGTCCCCAATGAAAGAACTAGAGAAAGGACTCAAGGAGCTGAAGGGCTTGCAGCCCCTTAGGATGAACAACAATATGAACTAACTAGTACCCTCGGAGATCCCAGGGACTAAACCACCAACCAAAGAGTACACACGGTGAAACTAATGGCTCCAGCAGCATATGTAGCTGAGGATGGCCAAGTTGGTTATCAGTGGGAGGAGAGGCCCTTGGTCCTGTGAAGGTTCTATGCCATAGAGTAAGGGAATGCCAGGACCAGTAAGCATGAGAGGGTGTGGTGGTAAGTAGGGAGAGGGAGAAGAGAACAGGGGTTTGGTTTTTGTTCTTGTTTTTTTTTTTAATTTTATTATTTATTTATTTATTTATTTGGAGGGGAACCTGGGAAAGGAGATATTGTATGACATGTAAATAAAGAAAACATCTAATTAAAAAAAAAGCAATTTGCTTTAGAGCTTTCAGTTATATGGGAGTATGATAATGATTTAATCTTCATTACCATTACTTTTAATTTTATAATTTCTACTATCCTGAAATGTTGCAAGCTTTCATTTCTTTGATACTTCAAAATTTAAAATTAATTCAAATAGCCAAGATAAGGAAACACTAAATAATAAGCAATAGACAAAAGGATAAAAAAAATATGGTGTATATATATACAATAAGATTTTTAAATATTTTAGAGGAAGAACACTTGATCACCTGAGATAACATGAATAAATCTGAATGATGTTTTCTTTGTTGTGGTGGTCAATACTTGGTTATATGTGGTAGTCAATACTGGTTATATGCAGATGTTAAAAAGCAAACAAACTGAGCCAGTAGGGTAGCAAGAGTCTGTAATAGCAACACATGGGAGGTAGAGGCAAAGGGCTTGAAAGTTCTAAGCTAGAATATGCTACATAAAGAATTTTGTCTAGTTTGTGCTACATTATATTCTTTTTAAACAATAAAAAAGGAAATACACTATAAACAATGGTAAACAAAGCTGAGTCCACTGTCCCAACTCTAGCGTAGTAAATATGGTGGAATATTTCATATCCAGAAGTTTATAAAAGCAGAGATCTGTTTCTTCACAATACAGAAGGAGTACACACACGGAAATACTACCATACCAAGCTTACATGCCAGAAAAGAGATTTAGGAATGTTGCATATTTATGAACTTTATGTTGTATAGCTTTCTTGCCAAACTTCTGTCCTCCATTTTACAACCAAAAGCTTGCTGTACCAATTACTTGAAAAAAAATAAATAAATAACAGAGCTGGGCAGTGGTGGCACACGCCTTTAATCCTAGCACTTGGGAGGCAGAGGCAGGTGGATTTCTGAGTTAGAGGCCAGTCTAGTCTACAGAGTGAGTTCCAGGACAGCCAGGGCTATACAGAGAAACTCTGTCTTGAAAAACAAACAAACATAAAAAATATATATAGAATCAACAAACCAGGTAATCCAGTTAAAAATGGAGTACAGATTAATAGAGGTATCTCAAATGGCCAAGAAGCATTTAAAGAAGTGTTAAACACTTCCACCAGGCAAATGCCAATTGAAACAACTCTGAGATTCCATATTAAATCCATGAGAATGGCTAAGATACAAATAAAATCAAGCTATAGATCATCCTGGATAATACCTGGAACAAAGGAAAGACTCCTCTACTATTGGTGGGAATGCAAACTTATACAGTTATTTTGGAAATCAATATGGCACTTTCTGAGAAAATTGAGAATTGGCTTACCTCAGTCTTGGGGAGTGGAACAGAAGGAATCAAAATCATGGTAGGATGCAGGGAGAGAGGACTAGGAGAAACAACTGGATTGTGGGCCATCTCAGGGGTTAGCTAGAAACTTAGTGCAATGGGAACTACCAGAAATCTATGAAGATGAACCTAGCTAAGACTCTTAGCAATGGAGATTAAGGAACCTGAATAGCCCATCTCCTTTAACTGTAGGCCAACGCTTTCAGCAGTGGGGATTTGGACACCAACCCAGACATAAATCTTTAAACCTACAATTTGTCCTGACAAATTTGTGCTTGGATAAAGGTGGTACAGATTGTTTGAGTGACCAATGAATGACTGATACAGCACGAGACTCATCCACAAGAGGAAGCCCACTGCTAACACTGCCAGGAGGACTAGGAGCCAGAGGATGGATAGCCAATAGACCTAGAACAGATCCAAACACAAGTGGCAAATCAGAAACAAACGAAAAAGTCAATGACATGATTACTAAGGATCTTCTTCTCTACTCAGACAGGAGCCTAGCATAAGCATCAACAGAGGTAATTCAGCCAGCAAGTGATGGAAACAGATGAAGGGACCCACACCTAAACATTAGACAAAACTCAAGAAATCCCGGGAAAGAGGTGGTGGAAGAATCCTGAAGGGTCATGGACACCACAGGAAAACCCAAAGAATCAACTTACCTGGACATCTAGGGCCTCACAGAGATTGAACTAGCAATCGAGGAGTCTTCATGTACCCAGACCTTCTATGAATCTGCGATGGCTGTGTAGCTTAGCCTTTTTGTGGCACTCATAACATTGGGGTCAGGGCTGTCTCTGACTCTGTTGCCTGCCTCTGTGACCCTTCCCTCCTACTGGGTTGCCTTGCCCAGTCTTATTGCAACTTGATATGTCACGTTTGGCTTGTATTTCTGGGATGCCTGCCCTTTTCTGAAGAGAAAGGAAGAAGAGTAGATAGAGAAGGGGGTAAGGGTGAGGAGGGGAGAAGAAATTGTTGAGATGCAATATTTATGGGAAGAATAATTTTAATAAAACAAGTATAAAATGAATATTACATGAAAAAAGAACATATCATGTTAAAAAAGAAATTATAATCTTGACAGAACCTATTGAGATTCATTTTCAGAGTGTAAAACTGGACTTAGCCATATCTTATTCTACAAGCAATTATTAGGAAAATGAACAAAACTTTAATAGTAATAGGCTGTATAGGTGCCATAGAAGATAATTTTTTATTTTTATTTATTTTTATTAGATATTTTCTTTATTTACATGTCATACGGTATCTCCTTTCCCAGTTTCCCCTCCAAAAAAAAAAAGAAAGAAAGAAAGAAAGAAAGAAAAGAAAAAGAAAAAAAACAAAAACAAAAACAAAAGCAAACCCCTGTTCCCTCCCCCTCCCTCTGCTACCAACCCACCCTCTCCCACCCTCTCCTGCTTACTGGCCCTGGCATTCCCCTACACTGGGGCATAGAACCTTCACAGGGCCAAGGGCCTCTCCTCTCATTGATGACTGACTTGACCATTCACTGCTATACATATGCTGCTGGAGCCATTAGTCCCATCATGTGTACTCTTTGGTTGGTGGTTTAGTCCCTAGGAGCTCTGAGGGTACTAGTTAGTTCATATTGTTGTTTGTCCTAAGTGGCTGCAAACCCTTCAGCTCCTTGGATCCTTTCTCTAGCCCCTTCACTGGGGACCCTGTACTCAGTCCAATGGATGGCTGTGAGTTTCTACTTCCCTATTAGTAGGGTACTGTCAGAGCCTCTCAGGAGACAGCTATATCAGGCTCCTCTCAGCCAGCACTTGCTGGCATCCACAATAGTGTCTGGATTTGATGATTGAATATGGGAAGGATTTCCAGATGGAGCAATCTCTGGATTGTCCTTCTTCAATCTCTGCTCCATAGTTAGACTCTACAACTTTTTTCATGGGTATTCTGTTCCCCCTTTTAAGAAAGAATGAAGTATCTACATTTTGGTTGGTTGCCATTTTGTCCTATTGACAATGTCTTTTGCCTTACAAAAGCTTTGCAATTTTATGAGGTCCCATTTGTCAATTCTTGATCTTAGAGCATAAACTATTGGTGTTCTTTCAGGAAATTTTCCCCTGAGCCTATGTGCTCGAGGTTCTTCCCCACTTTCTTTTCTATTAGTTTGAGTGTGTCTGATTTTATGGAGGTCCTTGATCCACTTAGACCTGAGCTTTGTACTAGGAGATAGGAATGGATCAATTTGCATTCTTCTACATGCTAACTGCTAGTTGAGCCAGCACCATTTGTTGAAAATGCTTTCTTTTTTCCACCGGATGGTTTTAGCTCAGGTGACCATAGGTTTGTGGCTTCATTTCTGGGTCTTCAATTCTATTCTGTTGATCTACCTGCCTGTCACTGTACCAATACCATGCAGTTTTTATCACAATTGTTCTGTAGTACAGCTTAAGGTCAGGGATGGTGATTCCACCAGAGGTTCCTTTACTGTTGAGAATAGTTTCGGCTATTATAATTTATTAAGTTTAATTATAATAGTCTGGATAGGTGCCATAGAAGATAATTTTTTAAAAATCATCTTCAGTCATTTTTCTTTACAGTCTAGTCATTATCCCCCTCCCGGTCGGCTGTCAGACAGTTCCTTATCCCATTCTTCTTCCCCCTGTCTCCAAGAGGATGTCCCCATCCTCTCACTCCACTCCACCCCACCAGGCCTCCTGACTCCTTGGGTCCTAGAGTCTCTCCAGGGTTAGGTGCATCTTCTCTCTCTGAGGCCAGAAAAGGCTGTCCTCTGTTGTATATGTGTCGCAGGCCTCAGATGAACATGTGTATGCTGCCTGGTTTGTGGCTCAGTGTCTGAGAGAACGCAGGGATCCAGGTTAGTTTAGATTGTTGGCCTTCTTATTGGGTTGCTCTCCTCCTCCTTCTCTTTGTCCAGCCTTTCTCTAATTCAACCACAAGAGTCCCCTACTTAAGTCCCTTGGTTGGGTATAAGTATCTGCGTCTTTCTCAGTCAGCTGCATGTTGAGCCTCTCTGAAGGCAGCCATGCCAGGCTCCTGTATGTAAGCACACCATAGCATCAGTAATAGTTTCAGGCCTTGGAGACACTCCTTGAGCTGGATTCCAATTTGGGCCTATAACTGGACCTCCCTTCTCTTAGTCTCTTCTCCATTTGTGGGATCTGCAGTTCTTTCAGACAGGAACAATTCTGGATCAGAATTTGACTGTGGGATGGCAACCCCATCCATGCACTTGGTGCCCTGTCTTTCTACTAGAGGTAGACTCTACAAGTTCCCTCTCCCCAGTGTTGGACATTTTATCTAAAGTCCCTCCCTTTGAGACCTGAGAATCTCTCCCCTCCCAGGTCTCTGGTATATTCTAGAGCCCCTCACCCCCTCGCCCCCTGGACCTTCCACCACCTTCCTAGGTTAGCTGTTTCCATTCATTCTGCTGGCCCTCAGGGTTTCAGTCCTGTTCACCACACCCAATACTGATCATGTTCCCCAGTTCCTTTTATCAAAATCTCAATATACATTTAACATGTACATTTAAAAACTTTTTTGTTGCTTTGTTTGTTTGGTTGGTTGGTTGGTTGGTTGGTTTTTTTTTGAGACAGGGTTTCTCTTTATAGCCCTGGCTACCCTGGAACTCTGTAGACCAGGCTGGCCTTGAACTCAGAAATCCACCTGCATCTGCCTCCCAAGTGCTGGGATTAAAGGCATGCACCACCACTGCCCAGCTTCAAAACTTTCTAATGAATTAATAAATAAATTAAGTTTTATCTAAAACCATAATATCTGTGCTTCTACATGAGCATTTATGCTCATCAGAAATGGGTGTGGGAAAAATTTAAATTTTATTCATTAATTTTCATGTTTATCGTGAAGGCAAATATAACCTCTTGAAAATAATACATAACCACATGAATATATATATATATATATATAAAACAAGGAATAAAGACATTTATGAACAGGGAATTTTTGTAATACACCAAGGAGTATTTAAATGTGGGAACCTTCTATGCTTTAATTAAAGCAGCCCAAAACAGGACTTGAGTTACTCAGCTCATTTGTTTCCTGACTTTTTTATTTCAAGTTAAATACTCCTAAGGTAGGTCACATAATTCAGTGACCTTTAAAGTAAAATTGAAATATTTGATTTTACTACTTTTCTTTATCTCTTTTTCTCTCGCCACATGCAACCCATAAATGCCAGTAGAATTAATTGCCTAATTACAGGGAACAAAAACATTGCCTTTAGAAAGATTTGAAATTTGTATATCCTGCTGTGGTGATTTTGCTTGACTATCTGACCTATACAGTCTGTACGTCTTAAAGAAAGAAAACAAGCAGTCTACTTTAGAGTACATTTTAACTTATAATGAGAACCAAAAAAATGCGCAATAATTTTAATGACAGTTTATATTTATGGACTATAAGGGATTCAACTGGAGTCACTTTACTGCTTGATATTTAAACATAGTACACATACACACACACACACACACACACACATAACATTAAGGTCAATAATATAAAAAATATATTCATCATGTGTTTGTGACACAATGCACACAGTTTCCAGGCAAGCTGGTTGGATCAACTTTATTATCAAGTTGCATAAAAGAGTAGTGTACACACTGGAGATGCAAAACTAGTTATACCACCTACAGCTGTGGTTTCTTGTCTGTAAGTGCCTCTTTTCTAGGTATATGAGACCCAGTGTCTTGCTGGTGGCTTAGTGTTGGGGATTACTTGCAGGTATCATGACTGTCAGGGGAATGAACTTTTGAGATTGGAGTGAAAACTCTGTATTTGTAGCTAGACTTGGTAAGTTACACTGGCTGAAAACACCTAAAGACTCTATACTGTGGTTTAATTTTCTACAAATTTAAACACAGTCAAACTGGGGAAAAGCATCTCCAAGTGACAATTCTCATAAAAAAGTTTCAGGGATACCTACATCAAAATTCCCTTGCAAAATAGCAAATTACTTGTGACCTTTATAATAAGAATGAGTTCTATTTTCTGATAAGCAGTTTTCAGAGCTAGGGTATAGAGGGAAGATTTGTAATAAGCATAAGGATGAATAATAATAAGGATGAATTCCACTGACAGAGGATCCAAAGCATATGGGGCCTCTTACACAAGGATGAGTTCTACTCACTGATAGACAATGCCCAGGATTAAGACCTAAACAATTCTGAGGACTTGGTGGAAATTCAGGTGGCAGCCTGCTCCTAATAGAGAAGCAGAGAATCAGTAGGTTGTTTTGATCAATTTCACCCAAGCATTATAATGACCAGGAATCATGCATTTTTTTCCCTTGAAGAAAGAAGAAAGTAGGTCTGTGTGCTTAACAATCCCATTTTCTCCAATGCTTACGCTGAGCTGTGATTCTTACAGCTTAGAGATATTTTATAGTCTAAAAATGAAAGATTCAAGAATTTTATCCATAGATTTTTACAGAGAACTTGAAGAATGATAAAGAATGTGATAAAACTATCTTGTATGAAATTCTCAAAGGATGAATTGAAAAAGCTGAAAGATTTGGCAAAGTTGTCATTGCCTTATGTAAATAGCTCTGCTTGACATACATAAAGTGTCATTATTTATTTAGGTAATATTTATTACCAATATCCTCAACACATTAAAAAAACAGACTTGTGCTCACTAGTGAAAACCTATCACCTACATCACTGTTGAGTGTGCTTATCTATGTGTTTTATATTTATGATTATTTTGACCCTCTTATATATTTCCATATTTTAACTTCTTGATACCTAAACATGCTAGGAGAGATGTGTCATAGCCCTGCAGATGGAGTTATGCTCAGTTATAAACCTGAGCCATTTGCAAAAGCAGTGACCTTGCTTAACCAGAGATATGTTTCCAGCTTAATTAGAAGTATCTGCAATTCTATGGAGTTCAAAGTCTTTTCAAAGAGAAAAGCCTTTCAAAATGGAAAAATTTCTGAATCTCATAATAAAGAAACAGGTTTAATTTATAAATAAGATATTTGGCTGGCTGTAGAAGAGTGTGTGAAGGGAGTGTATTCAGTGTTATGGTGTCAAAAACAGGAGCTTACACTAAAATGTTGCAAGGCAAATTTTTATTTTTATGGCCGGGTCAAGCTTAGAGATTCCCTTAGTAAGGGGATGAAATGGAATCTAAGATGCAGGAGATGAATTCTTATAGGTCATTTATGACTTTTGCAAGCAAGTAAAGCTTAACATAAGTAGATATGAGATTAGTTTTTAGCATAAACACATTGTTACAAGATTTAACATTACTGTGGTTAGTTAGTTTTGGAGTACTTCATTTTAAAGAAAAAGACAACCTGGTTTTCAGAATGTCTTTGAGATCTGTCAGGTTAAAAAAATGATCTTCACAATGAAAATGTAAATCACCATTTATGTGAGAAACACAAGTGCAAATATTTAGACTCTAGAAACAAGTTTGAAAGCTGAACATTAGGCACAATGGAGGCCCTGATATGATAAATGCAGCAAGGGGGCACTTTGGGTGGCCAATGCCAAGGTGTACCCTTACAAATATTGCTATTCAACAGTTCTAGTGTAAGAGGTGTATTGAGGGAGTGAAGTGAAAAGCTGCCTCAAAGTAGGGGAATGAGGGAGAAAGAGACATAGACAGGCAGACAGACTGGGAGATACAAAGAGGGAACAGAAGATAGAAGAGAGAGAGAGAGAGAGAGAGAGAGAGAGAGAGAGAGAGAGAGGAGGGAGAGAAAGAGAGAGGGAGAGAGAGAGAGAGGGAGAGACAGAGAGACAGAGAGACAGAGAGACAGAGAGACAGAGAGACAGAGGAGAATGAGGAAGAGAGGCCAGAGAGGTCTTTCATTCTGCCTCTAGGTCCTTGAGGGCAGGGAATGCCCTGTTATTATTTAAACCATATTAAATTCAACAGTTAAGGTAGATATAGAGTCAGCTTCTAAAAAGCAGTTGTTTCTTCTTCATTAACAATGCAATAAGAAATTTTATATTATATATTTGATCATATTTGTCCCTTACTCCATATCCTCACTGATCCTTCTCATATTCTAGCATTTCTTGCTTAATTGTGCAGTAGCATGTTATTTTCCAAAAGTGACAGTTCCTTTTCCCTTTGAGACAACTGTCTGACTATTCATATTTGTGAGATTCTTTGAGTATTTGTACATTCTGATTAAGTATAAAATTATCCTTTTCAAAACAGGATGCCATTGGTGAAGTGTCATAAGTATGTACTCTAAAAAAGCTTACTTGTGAGAGGCTGTTAATCTCATCAGCTGTGCATAATCTGAAAATGATTTTGGCCACCCTATGTATTGGGGAGTAACATACACTATGTTATGTTGAGAAGCTGTTGAAGTAGACAATGAGAAGAATATATTAACGAGGACTCTGAGTGCAAAGTGTTTCTGGCAGCTGATCCAGCTATACTGAGAAACTCATTTAAATAAGGCTAGCTATGAAGGCCTTGGGTCTTGGGGTGATTATGATATTAAGGTTGTACTATTTGAACAGTGAATATGATTCATTACTATGGATACAAGTACAGACTAAATGCAGTTATTCAACACAATCAAACAGAAGGAATAAAGCAACCCTCTAGAGAAATGGGTTTCAGTCATTGAACTATCTGTTTACTTTTATTTTGACCACATTAACTCTTTGTATTAGAGAGTAAAATCCACTGGTTTCAGTTTTATACAGCAGTTTGTGTCTATCGTTAAGCACTAAATAAGTGTTTTGTACCATCTATAAACACTATGTTTTGTTTCCTTGCAGTGAAATCTTATGGATAACTTCATTGTCTTGCTTAGATTCTGGTGGGAAGTCAACTTCGGTAATTTATTGCCACATGGAGGAATTCACTTCAGTCTCTCTCTAGCTTCAAGAGAAGTTAAGTCACTCATCCTGTCTCTCCTTACTCCACCCTTGTTCTCATTTTCTAGAAGAAGAATTTTCTGAATGCATTACCTCAATAATGAACAATCATAGTTTTTCCAATTAACTCAAGTATATGCTCATAACTGAAACAAAAGTACATTTCTTAAATATTTGCTAACTTAGGGATAACATAATTAGCATGTATTATGTGTAAAGAAATATTGATAGCATCAGGGCCAAAGGAGGGGACAGAAGATAGCTAAGTATGTTTAGACCTTATTAAATAAAAAATAAAAGAAAAAAATCACTGTTGCTGTAAGTGCCATATTGCAGAAGTGTAAGTACCAAAACAAGCTTATAAGACAAAACAAGAGGGAGATCCATCTGCAATAGACTGATACATGGTTTGAGAAAGCATTTAAAGAAAATATGTTATTTTGAGTCTTACCAAACAGTATATAGCAACACACATGACTGAGCCAGCTGATGAAGCACTGTTTACTCACTTAAAACCTGAGCCTCAGATACCTCCCCTGTGAATGGATTATGTCTATGGGAAACAGAGAGAAGAGAATTTAGCACCACTCTTCACTTGCTAATTACAGAGAATCAAAAAGGGAAACAAGTCTCCTGGCAATGAAATCAAGTCAGTAAGGACATCGCGCCATTCCTGACCTGAGATCTCTCCATTATGGAAGCCATCTAGAAATGTAAGTCAACTTACCCATTGTGTTTCTGCCATTTTCTTTTTTTTTAATTAGCTATTTTCTTTATTTACATGTCATATGATTTTTCCTTTCCCAGTTCCCCCTCAAAAAACCAAAAAACCAAAAATAAAAAACAACAAGAAAAAACCCCTGTTGCCTCCCCCCATCCCCCTGCTTGCCACCCCACCCTCTCCCACTTATTGGCCATTTTCTTAGAGTAAAAACTCATATAAATTAATTAAGTTTAGAAAACATAGATGTTATTATATTGTTTTTGTTTTACTAGTCAATGGTTCACTCTGTATTAAGGTAGAATCGGCTGACAAGTAAAGCATAGACTAAATATAAATGTGTCCATGTGTCAAATTATGTAGATAAAACTTCATTTTATATAGAGCAATGGACTGATTATGAAGGTTGTATTCAGGGCACAGTAATATAGTAATGGGATACACTAATGAGATCAAGTATTTGTAAGAATGAATGACAAATGTTCTCTTAAATGTAGTTGTAAAAAAAACAAATTATCTTAGGCTATAGGGATGACCACATATAACAGATAGCAATTTTTAAAAAGACAAGTTTAAGAGACTTGATTGTGGATTCACTAAACTTAAAGGAAAGAAATGTCTATGTAAAATACTTAGCTCTATTGTTTGGGGTATTAAAAAATAATGGAATTTTAGAATCAAGTTGAGACAGTCATTGAGAAAACAAAATCACAAATTTAACTCACTGCAAGTTTCTTTGCCAAAAGAGTAAATTAGAAAACAATTGGAAGTATAAAAATAGAATATAGACATTATCTTGAGACAATGAAGCTTTATTTTCTCTAATTAAAGGATATACAAAGAAAAGTAGTGTGATTTGAAAATGCTTCGCACATGAAAACACACTTGCTGGGAAAGAATTCATCTGTTTATTGGTAAACAGAAGATTAATAAATAAAAGGAAGGAAAGGAAGAAATGAATCAAGAGAAAAACAGTTGCAAGTGGAAGAGAGACATTATAAAAATATATTCGTTATATGAACATTCTTTCAAACAGCATAATCAAGGGATAAGGAAACCACTTTCAGATATATTAATACTTATATCCTTAGAGCTTTTTACTGTCAGACTTTAACAGCTTATTGTTCTCTGTTTTAGAGAGTATATGGTAAATACATTGAAACAGGGAGCACATGACTGTACAAGGAAAACTGCTGAAAAACATATATGGTATACATGCAGTATTTTGTGCATTTTCTATTCAATTTGGTTCTACTTGATAAATACTTAACTCTATTTCCAGTATGACTCTTTGATGTAATGTCTTTTTATAAATACATGTTATTAAGAGCCATATTATGGCTAAACTTCTGAAAAAAAATTGAAAATAAGAAGTCTATGTAACTTTCAGTTACAGAAACTAAGCAAAAATACAGAGCATGTGGGATGGGGAATCAGGGTGGAGGAAGAGAGGACTGGGAGAGACTACTAGAATTAGGAAGCACTTTGAGCGAGAGTGATCTGGAGACCTAATGCACTGGAAACTCCCTGGACTCTGTGATTTTGATGGATGAGTATTACCCCAGTGGAGACTCCTAGTAATGGGGAATACAGAGCCTCAGTAGGGTTTTTCTGTAACCAGGCAAGGCTTCCAGTGGTAGGACTGGTACAGCAGACTAGCCAATGAATTCTTTGACCTACAATTTTGTCCTGTCTACAAGATGTGGTAGAATAACAATGACGCAGAACTTGTGGAAGTGGCCAACCAATGACTGGTTTAACTTGAGACCTTCTTTCTGAGAGAGAGTCATACCTGGGTGACCAAGTAGCAGAGGCTGGATAGTGCAGTGACCTAGAGCAGGACCAACCACAACAGGGTGGAAAATGAACTTACTACTAATGATATTCTGCTATTTTCATAAATTGTTGCCTAGCCTAATCATTATCAGAAGGGCTTTATCTAGCAACTGATGGGAACAGATATAGAGATCCAAACACAAATATGAAGATTTGGGGAGAAAAGAGTATAGAACCAAGAAGGATCAAGAACATTACAAGAAAACCCACAAAATCAACTATATGCAGCTCATAGACGCTCAGAGACTGAAGCGACAATCATGGAGCTGTCATGGGTATGCACGAGTTCCTCTGCATATATTTTATAGTTGTATAGTTTGGTGTTCTTCTGGGATTCCTAACATTTGGAACACAGGTACTCTTGCACTCTTCTCCATGCTCTAGGGAGTCTTAACCTCCTACTGGGTTGCCTCTTCCAACCTTGATATGAGGGTATGTGACTAGTCTAATTGTATCTTTTTATGGTGTGCTTGCTTGAAATCATTGGGAGACCTGCTCTTTTCTGAAGGGAAATGGAGGGGCACAAATGGACCTGGGAGAAAGGAAGGTGAGCAGAGGTCTGAGAGGAGAGAACAAATGGAGAATTTTAGTCAGAATACAATATATGAGAGGATAAACATCAGTATAAACACTATGCATATATGTATATGTAAAGCATTTTATTATATAATATATATGTTTATGCACAATTCTCTATAGATAACACATTTAATACCTGTTTAAATATTAAATAAACTTCATTTCTATAGTTTTTTTTGAAAAGTATTTTGATAATCCACCCCAAATTTTGACTTCATAAAATGCTTTTTAATACTTTAACTGTTGTTACCGTGTTTGTGCTATTGTTGAAACTTCTATAAATAACTTTATATAAATTTATTCCGAGACACTTTTTTATTAGATATTTTCTTTATTTACATTTCAAATGATATCTTCTCTCTTGGTTACCCCTCTGAAAACAAAAACAAAAGTAAAAACATAAACAAAAAACAAACCTTGTTTCCTCCCCTCTCCCCCTGCTCAACAATCTACCCTTTCTCTCTCCTGCTTCCTGGCCCTGGCATTCCCCTATACTGGGGCATAGAACCTTCACAGGGCCAAGGGCCTTTCCTCCCATTGATGACTGACTAGGCCATCCTCTGCTGTACATATGTTGCTGGAACAATTAGTTTCACCATGTGTGCTCTTTGGCTGATGGTTTAGTCCCTGGGAGCTCTGAAAATACTAGTTATTTCATACTGTTGTTCATCCTAAGGGGGTGCAAACCCTTCAGCTTCTTGGGTCTTTTCTCTAGTTACTTCACTGGGGACCCTGTGTTCAGTCCAATGGATGGTTGTGAGTCTTTACTTCTGTATTAGTCGGGCACTGTCAGAGCCTCTCGGGAGACAGCTATATGGCTCCTGTCAACCAGCACTTGCTGCCATCCACAATAGTGTTGGGGTTTGATGATTGAATATGGAAAGGATTCCCAGGTGGAGCAGTCTCTGGATTGTCCTTCTTTCAGTCTCTGCTCCATAGTTTGTCTCTGCAACTCCTTCGATGGGTAGTTTGTTTCCCCTTCTAAGAAGGAACAAAACATCCACATTTGGTCTTCTTTCTTCTTGAGTTTCTTGTGGTTTGTGGATTGTATTTTGGGTCTTCTGAGCTTCTGGGCTAACACAAAAAGAAGCAAATTCACCCAAGAGGAATCAACTGCAGGAAATAATCAAACTCAGGCTCAAATTAACCAAATGGAAACAATAAGAACTATAAAAACAATCAACCAAACCAGGAGTTGGTTCTTTGAGAAAATCAACAAAATAGATAAACTCTTAGCCAGACTAACTAGAGGGCACAGAGACAGTATTCTAATTAACAAGATTAGAAATTAAAAGGGAGAGATAACAACAGAAATTGAGGAAATCCAAGACACTTTTAACAGTGTTTTGTCAATAACTAATATTTGTGACAATGTATGACTGACTAGTTGATATATTATAAGCTCAGACACTCTCAGGGTTCATGGAAGGTCATTCAAAATGTTTGAAGGCTAGTATATTGCTCTGAATTCTGGAAAATGGTTAGTTCACTGATCTTCTGCTTGGAAAGCTCAGCTGATCTCATATAGACATAAAATTTTAAGCAGAAATAGAGTCAAATAGAATTCCACTAAAATAAATGGCTCATGGAGTAGTGCACTAACTTGATTTATTTAAGCACTTTAATAGAGTGATCTGATTTATTCCTGACGTAAGTATTGGCTGTTTCTTTGTGAGAAAGAGGAAACACAGTCACATTCAATTGTTTTGAAAGAGGTACCTGCAGATGGAAATAAAGTTCATATTTTAAGTGGCCTTTTGAGCAGTTGAAATTAGTGCAGATACACTAATTACACAAGCACCAACCTTGAGGCCAATAAAGTTTAAATGTTGTTCTTTGAACTCATAAAAATGTAGATCATGACTAAATTTCAAGCTTTATAACTTCCATTGTAAAATTGTGTAATTAATTAAATTTGAATGTGCTACAGTTCCAAGAAATATTAAAACAGAATGAACTTAGCACTAAATGAAGGTTGAATTACTTTGATTATGTGACCATGAATTTCTTAAAAAGAGAACTTAGAATTTTCTTAAGGGCAACCACACATATTAGTAATACATTACTGACTGGACAATATAATGTTTTTGAAAATGTATACCTAACAGTTTGAGGAAATTAATAAAGAAGAAATATCATAAGAAAGCTGCCAGAGGTGTAAATTTTCTACTATGCATCAACAATGGGCAATGTTTGGAACAAAGAAATAGTAATGGCCCAAGTGACATTCCCTTCTGATAATACTCCCCCTTAAAGTCATTAGTATGCAGTCACCAAATTTCTCTGAAGTGTGGCTACAAAGTTAACTTGCTGTAGTGGCTATTCCTGGTAGTCAACTGGACTATATCTGAAATGAACTACAATTCAGAATTAGAAGGCTCACCTGGCCATAATCTGGAGGCTGAGAGATACAAGTTTCTGACCTGAATCTTGGCATTGAGATCTTGAGGTATAGTGGCTATGAGTCCCCGAGGATTAAGATAGAAAGATCTATGATCTACGAGTTCAAGATCATCTGGGATTAAAGGTGTGGTGGCATAGTGGCTATGAATCCTAGAAGATTAAGACTGGAATATCTACAAATTCAAGCAAGGATATCTGGGATTAAAGGTGTGGTGGCACACACCTTTAATCTGGGCCACACCTTTTGCTGGAGACCTACATAAGGACATTGGAAGAAGGAAGGCTCTCTCTGCTTCATCTGCTTGCCTTGTGGGACTGAGCAGCTGCTGGATCCTTGGACTTTCATTCACAGCTGCTGCCGACCATTGTTGGGACTTGATTGTTGGGAGTTGGACTACAGACTGTAAGTCATCAATAAATTCCTTTACTACATAGAGACTACCATTAAGTTCTGTGACTCTAGAGAACCCTGACTAATATATTTGCCAATGTCAACCTGGTAATTTAACATTATTTACAAACCTATGGGTTAGTTTTGGAATAGATATTTTGACAAACTAAAGTTCTGGTCTATTCAAGAAAGATTTCTGTTGAAATTATTGTAATTTTTTTTTCATTTTTGAAATGTTACAATTCAGGTACTATATATTCACCCACTAGACACTTAGAAGAGTCAGAACGATGGTATCCCAAGGGGGATTTCTCTATCATTGAGTATCTTATTATGACTCTGAAAGCATTAATTCTGCAAAGATTTGTGGACTAGATTTTAAACTTTGTTGGGAAGCTAGGGCAGAACTATGAGATGGAGGCCAGGTTGGAGTACTTAGCAAGATGCTGTCTTAAATGAAAATATGAATAAATAAACAAGAAAAGTGAGTATTGTGGAATATTTTCACACTGATAAGTATTTTTGAGAATTTTGTATTTTGGGTTTGTGTGTGTGTGTGTGTGTGTTTGTGTGTGTGTATGTTGTGTTTGTTTTTCAAGACAGGGTTTCTCTGTATAGCCCTGGCTGTCCTCGAACTCACTTTGTAGACCAAGCTTTTTTTTTTTTTTAATTTATCATCATCTCTCAGCTCCTCTCATATTCTCCTTTTCACACCCACATAATTTTGTGTCCTCTTTGCATTTTGTTAGTTGGTGTTGCAACTAACAAAACTTTGTTTTGTTTTGTTTGCCATTGAAACCAACTTTTGTTAGCTTATATATTCTTAGATATAAAGCCTGTCACATGAGCTTCTTAAACAAACAACTGAGGGATATACGATTTTTACTTAGCTAAGCAAATCTACCATCAAACTGTCTTTTAAATATATAGTCTGGCGGTGGTGGCGCACGCCTTTAATCCCAGCACTTGGGAGGCAGAGGCAGGTGGATTTCTGAGTTCAAGGCCAGCCTGGTCTACAGAGTGAGTTCCAGGACAGCCAGGGCTACACAGAGAAACCCTGTCTTGAAAAACCAAAAATAAATAAATAAATAAATAAATAAATAAATAAATAAATAAATATATGATAACACTAACAAAGGGTATCCTTAGCCTTAATCTGATAAACCTCTATGCAGTCGTAATGAGTGCAAAGACTCCTTACTGCCCAAAATGCCACAAATAAGTGACATTTGGAGGGGTTAATCTTTAAATAAGAGACTAAGCTTCCTATCTAAGGTTCATGGAACTTAACAGAATGGGAGGGCAGAAAGACTGCTGAGGGGGCCAGAAGAAAGGAAGATGGTGGCTAAATGCTATCTTCTATGCACAATCCAGTCATTGTAATTATAAACCCATAGCTATAGGGATTACGGGTGCCTCTCAAGCACAAGACTGACTCTATCAATAATATGTTTTAGAGGTGGAGTACGTGGAGGCCTACCACTGACTGATCAATTGATTACCTAACTCTAAGCCTAATTAAGATTCTCAGAGATAAGGAGTTATTATATATGGTTATACAAGCACTTAATTAAATGGATATTTTCCAGCAGGCTGCAGTGAGTCTCTCTATACTTCTGGACCACTTATGACTGTCACTAAACCTAATGGGTCATAAAATAAAACAGAAAGTCATGCACATCAGAAAAGGTTTTTATGGAAGGGGAGGGGCTTACAGATATAGGAAGGAAGGAAGGAAGAAGACAGGTGAAGAACAGAAATAAATATAATGCATTTTATACTTGTCTGATACTATCAAATAGTGCAATTAGTTAAAGTAAGATAAATTGAAATTGTACTATAATATATTGAGTTTTCTTCCATGGATATACAGTTTAAAAAAATAATAAAACATTTTTTTTGTGTTAAATATTTAATTGGCACTTTATGCTCTCAGTAGGAGGAACCAGGTCACTGTATCTGACCAAGAGCTCTAGATTCATAAATGAATCACACACACACACACACACACACACACACATACACACTCACTTTATATTTAATAAGCCTTAACTTGCTCAGTGGCTGAGTACTTCTAAACCTCTCTGCATCTAGCACACACTTCCCTCCAGCATTCCTGAGGTAACAACTTTTAAATCTATATTTTATCCTTTGCTGCCCTGTTTCCTTCTGGGTAGCCCTCCCATGGAGCTGCTTTCCCTTTGCATGTACATTTCAGCCTTTTCACCCTCGTGGCCCTCCATGGCATGGTCCATCCTATGCCACTTTCATGGCAGAAACCCTTCTCTCTCCTCTGTGTTTCTTACACAGGAATCCTGAAAGTCCTGCATCTGTCCCATGCTCGACCATTGGCCTCTGGCCCTTTATTGATCAATTAAATACCATTTGAGGACATGGACTCTCAGCATCTAGACACAGATTCTTGTCTGATTTTGGGAGCCAAATTAAGAGAAAGAATTAAAACAAGTCCCCAAGAGTTGCTAAAACATTTTGTGTATCTTTCAAAAACTACCAAACATGATGTGTGATTGGCCTACTGTTAAATGAGATGTATAGTATAAATGTGGATTTACTAGGGTTTTTAACTGCTGTTCACTTTATTGTACTCTAATGGTTTAGATACTTTATAAGCAAAGAATTATTACTATAAGTTTAATTCTCAAATGGAAAACAATATTCTAGTTTTTAATGTTTTATATAAAGATATTTTATGATACATGTATCAACTAGTGATTAATATTGACCTTATATGGTCAATTATATATTTTCTATAAAATATATTTTTTGAAAAATGCACATATTCTATGTGGAGCTATAAATTAAATAAGAAGATTGTATTTATATGTTCATATACTACTAATAATTTAGAAGAAGTACTGATAAAGTTGAAATGGGGGCATAAATTGAGTTGCAGGGAAAGAAAATGGAATGGAAACTTCCATATAAAATTCTTAAAAATCGTAACAAAATACATATTTTTAAACAGAGCATTTAAATTGTGTCTTCATTGTTTCATATATTGTGATGATTTTCTAGATTTGCAAAAAATGCATCAATTTTAGTTAATAACTTTTGAATTTCTAAATAGCTTAAGCAAAATAGTCCATTAGACATACTAAATGCCTCAATTATTGGGGCACAATTTATGATTGTTAATTTGATTGTCACTTACTTTCATCATATTAATGAATTATGAGACTGTAATTATTACTACACACATTAAGAGAAGCATCAATGACCAAATTAGCAACATCTATGAATTATAGTCATGCATTCATCACACATACACACACACACACACACACACACACACTTTAAATCTCTTGCCAATTTTGAAAGTTATAATATATCCACTTAGCAAAGTAAGAGCAGCAGCTTATCCTGATGGACTTACATACTCCCACCAAGCCATATCCTTTTATCTGGTGTTACACTATTATAGAAAGCTTCCATCTCATTGAGTTGGCCTCAAACCCATTCAGAAATTGGTTGATTATACCTATAGAGGCATGCAAATATTGCATCAGTGGGATGGTGTTGCATGCAGAGTCCACAGGTGAATAAGGTTGTTGATGACAATTCTCCTCTAGTGGTCTCAATAATTAAGACACAGAGAGCATTAAAAGATCAAATTGGCTTTTTAACAATGTTAGCATATATATTATTATTATCACTTTTAAATCAATAGTGTGAACTTGTCGCTATATATGTATATGAACAATGTGCAGGACCAGCACCATTTTGTAGCATGCATTCATAAACTACTAAACTAGGTAAATAAAAATCAAATTATGTTTTAAGACCTCAAATTATGTTTTGAAACTATTTTTTTCTTTTATTGAAAATATATTTTTCTCATAATACATCCTGATGCTGGTTTCCCTTCTTTCTACTCCTCTTAGCTCCTTCCCACCATCCTTCCCACCTAGGATCTTCCCATTTCTGTCTCTCATTAGAAAACATACAGGCTTGTAAAAGTTAATAATAAAATCTAACAGAATGAAACACAATATCATAAAAATAAAACTAACATGTAGAATATGAAAAAATAATAAAGAGAAGAAAGGAGCTTAAGAACAGGCACAATAAACATAGAGCCACCTGTATACACACTCAGAAATTTGATAAAAACACTAAACTAGAAGCTATAATGTATACACAAATTATTCATATGACAAAAAGAGAAAAATACTAAATAGTTTTTTCAAAAATTAAAAATAAAAAATGATAAGTTTTAATTTTTAAAGTACAAAGTAAATAATTAATTAAAAGATAAGATGATTTTGGTTATTGTATAGCATGGGGGATTTTATTTCTGGTACAACTATTTGGTGTTCTGTATGCTTCTTATATATTTTTAGGCATTGCTTTCTTTAGAGCGGAAACATTTTTTAGGATGTTGTTGAAGGTAAGTTCTGGGCCTTTGAGCTGGGAATCCTCTTTTCCTTCTTTCCTACTCTTCTTAGTTCAGCTTTTTTTATGCCATCACAAATTTCTTCCTGCCATATAATAATCAAAACACTAAATGTACAGAATAAAGAAAAATATTAAAAGCCACAAGTAAAAAATAATTTCACACCATTAAAGACAAAACAAGTGAATCTCTCTTATACACTACCAACCCAAATATCAAAATAACAGAAATTAACAACTGTTGGTTATTAATATCTCTCAACATCAGTGGACTTAATTCTGCAATAAAGAGACCCGGGCATAAACAGGATCTAACTTTCTGCTCTATACAAGAAACACATCTCAGCAACATAAATAGACACTCCCTCAGAGTAAAGGGCTAGAAAAAGGTTTATTCCAAGCAAAAGACTGAAGAAACAAGATGAAGTAGCCATTCTAATGTCTAAGAAAAAAGATTTTCAACCAAAAGTAATCAAAAGAAATAGGGAAAGACACATTATACTCATAAAAGAAAAAACAAATCCACCTAGAGGTCTTCTTAATTCAGAACACCTATGCTCTAAATATAAGGGCACCCATATTCATAAACGAAACAGCCAAAAAGCCTCAACAGAAACAAGGATATTGAACCCCTCACATCTTACTAGGTCTCTATAGATTAAAGCTGGACAGCAACAGCAACAGATACAACAGAAAACCTAGAAACTCATGGAAATTGAACAACCCTACAGACACTGACCACTGAGTCAAAGAAAAAACAAAGAAAGAAATTATAGACTTTCTAGAATTCAATGAAAATTAAGGCCGATCATACCAAAACTTATGGGACATAATGAAAGCAGTGGTGCTAAGAAGAAAGTTAATCAAATAATAGATACAGAAAATGTGGTTCATGAAAACAGATAAATCATGAATTTTGCAGGTAATTGTATGAAACTAGATAATATCATCTTGAGTTAGATTATCCAGACCCAAAAGACATGCGGTAGGATATACTCAAGTACAAATGGATATTAGTCATAATGAACAGAATAACCAGAATTATAATCTCCAGATCCAAGAAAAGCCAAATAACAAGTCAAGTCCAAGGGAAGATGGTTCAACGTTTCTCAGAAGTGAAAATAAAGTAGTTACCAGAGGTGGATGGAGGGAAGGAACTAAGTAGAAGCCTGGGGGTAGGGGGGAGGAGAGTGTGACAGAGCAGGGCTTAGGTGTAGGGAGAACAGGGGAGAGAGAATAGAAATCAGCTTGCTGGGGGGCATCTCTAGGCAGTGCCAAAGACCTGGGACAGGAAAGGCCCACAGGGTGTTATGGAAGAGACTTATTGGAGACTCCTAGCAGTGGGGGATATGGACCCTGAAGTAGTCACATCCTGCAGCCTGGCAGTACTTGCAGTGGAGGAATAAGGACAACAATCTAAACACAAAATCTTTGACCCAAAATGTCACCACTCTATCACATATACAAAGAGCAGACATGGAGGGAATGGCTACTCAATGACTGGCCTAAATTTAGACCGAACAACCAATCCCTAACACTATTAATGATACTCTGCTCTACATAAGAGCCTAGCATAAAAGTCCTCTGAGAGGTTCCACCCAGCAGCCAATGGAAACACGCAGATTTCCTCAGCCAAACATTAGATGGAACTCGTGGAGTCTTGTGGAAGTTGGAGGAAAGATTGAGGGATCCAAAGAAGACAGGGACTCCATAGGAAACCCAATAGAGTCAACTAACTTCAACTTTTTGGGGTTCCCAGAGAATGAACCATCAGCCAAAGAGGTCCATAGGTTGGACCTAAGCCGTCCAGCTTATATATTTACTGTAAGTACAGCTTGGCCTTCATGTATATCTTTCAACAACTGAAGTGAAGGCTGTCCATGAATTTGTTGCCTACTTACAGATCCAGTTTCCCTAACTGAGCAGCCTTGCCTGGCATCAATGGGAAAGCATGTGCTTAGATCTTTAGTAATATAATGAACCAGGGGTAGCAGTATGGAGGGTGACGGTGGTGAAACATTGGGTGGGGCAGGGAGCTCCTGCTAATAAGAGGAGAAAGGAAAGTAGGAATGGAGTGGAGGAAGGATCTATATACTAGGAAGAAATGGAGGGTGATATTGGGGTGTAAAGTGAATAAATAAATAAATGAAAAATGATGATTTGGGGGAGGAAAGAAAATATGTTAAACATATTTAAAATTCTCAACTAATAATATATAAACAAATATTAAATTGTAAAATTAGAAGTAAATGTTATTTGTAAAGAGTAGTACAATAGAATATAAAACAAAACACAAACTCATCTAGTTTAGTTTACCCTTGTATTAATACTGTTCTGAAAGAAGTACTTTCTATTATGGGGAGTTGTTACGTTGTGTACCCTTAAGACATGTTTCAGTAAAACATGCTTCAGATCACTAAATTTTCCAAACTAGTCTGATATTTAAAAACTAGGTTTTAAAAATGTCTAAGTATCTTCTTAGAAATATCTCAAACAATATTAACACAAATTTATCTGACAAAAACAGTTCATTTACTGGCTCTTTTCTTTCCGACTATAATACATTTCATTATAAATGAAATATAGTCAGCTCTATGAGAGAATATGATTCATTGAGGCATTTATTTAATTATTTCTATTTAGGATGAACACTTAACACCCCAAATGCAATTGATTTATATAATTTTGTTTTAATTTTCTTTTTTATCTTCCTCATTACCTGTTTACCTAATTAGGTAGGAAGCACTCACTATAAATGCTACTTTTCCAGAAAAGTTATCGATAATGATATTGTACATTTCTGGTGGTTAATTAGAGATGTAAATAAGGAATTTGCCTTTAAATGGAGGCCATTTTCATGTTTTTTACAGCATTTATTTTATTTGTAAAAGTAAACACTCACATATTAAGCTAATTAAAACCATAGAACTGACCATATTTCATTCATAATGAAATTCATTATAGTCAGAAAGAAAAGAGCCAATAGACAAACTCTTTGGCAAATAAATTTATGTTAATACTGAGAATTTAGCATTCCCTAGACTATTCTGTCCTAGAAACCATTATTTCAATGACACAGCTTTCTTCCTAATTGCAAACAAAGACTTTGTATCAGAAATGCTCCAAACTTCTGCAATCATCTATAGTACTATGGCTAAAACCAGAATTATTCCTGTATTCCCCTCCTTTAAGGATCTGTGAAGTTAAGTGTAGTGTATTTCTAGCTGTCTATGGTGAGGTTTTTACCAACTCTGGGTTTAATGACAGCAAAATGCCATTTTTGTGACAACTGCAAATAACTTACTGTCTGAGTTCTGTTTATCTGGAAAATATCTACCAGTACAGAAATATAGCAAAATATAATGACCTTCTAAAGAAGGTAGACTTATCCCTGTTGCACAGAGCTTACACTATTCCCGGACACATTGAATACCTGAGAAACAAAGATTTTGAAGAGAGATTGATTTTTGATCCCATGTAACATTTTGAATAGCTCTAGGTGGTGAGAAACTGTGACAAATACTGGAGTTTGTTCTTAAAACAATTGTAGAGTAGCCAGACCAAAGCTTTTCGCTTCACAGTTGCAAGAATGAGAAACAAGGAATAATTGCCAGTCAAACAAACCCCATCTTTTGTCTAAATTCTGTGAAGTAGTGAGAGATTGATAGTCATCAAGTGACACTGATTAAGAAAGAGAATAATTTAAACTATAAAGTGGATGATAGACATTTTCACTTCTCTTTTACATATCAAGAGCCAATTTGGTGGTATTTTTGGAGAAAGATACATATACCCAATGTGGTAACATGGATTCAGGTTTCTGAGGGAGAACAAACATAGTATTGCCAAATTAATGTGTAGTTCAAACAGATTATTCCTAGAGATAGCATGATGAATTACAATAACATATTCATCTGTATCTTGGCTAACTCATGTAGCTCAAAAAATAGTTAACTGTTATAAGGGGAAATGGTAGATTATATCCAGAGTAGCCTTAGGGAAAAAATGTTTGAATGAACATAAAATAGACTTCTTGAGGCCAGGAAGAGGAAGAGAGGGCATTCAAAGAAGCTAGGATCAGAGGGAAAAAACAAATACATAGACATGCTGAGGATGAGATTTAGGATCCTAATGGGCCTGAAAAGACCTTCATCTCTATCTTGGCTTGATTGGTAAGCTTAGTATACATCTTTCACTTTTTCTCCTGTCAGTGCTACTATTGTTTATGGCTTTACTTGTTGGTTACTTAATTCTTGGTGCTCCAGAAAATTTTGGTGAACATATTCAACGAGTTGTAAGAAAGTGCAGCTTTGGCAGTAACACACAGTGATATAAATTCCATGAAAACAAATCTTATAAATGCTCATTGTAGCTTCCCGCAACCAAAACAATATACAAATCATAGCACATCATGGGAAATAGGAAGAATCGAAATCCAGACTTAAGATACATAATAGTCAAATGCCTACATTTCAATAGATGACCATATAGTATAAGAAAAAGTAAAAAACAGCCACAAAAAACTATATTGTAATCTATGAAGCAATGTAAATTGTTAAAAACTATCCATTAAGAAGCCCAACATCTGATTTACTAAACAGAATGTTCCAAAATTAAATGAAATATGATAAAAAACAAACCTATCCAATGGATATTTATTGTAAGGACTAAAAGAAAAGTGTTTTCTTAACAACTTTATGATACCAACAAAAGATACAGTTTATATAAGGATACCAGAGATTCATAGTCATAAAATATAGCTAATAATATAGCTTATAAAATCAGTATAGAAAATAAGACTAGATATGCACAAACAGAAGAGAGAATCAGTAAACCTGATGATAAGTAACTGAATTTCATTGTAGGAAAGTAAAGTATCAGACCCAGGAGACTGGGACAGTGTTCAAATAAGGAATAATCAACATTGTTAAATTTCCAGAATATTTAGAGAGAAAAGATCTGGGCAGGGGAGCTTAAACAAGTCATTCTAGCTCTTGAGAGATGGAATGCAGAAAGATTGGCCTGAGTTTAAGGAAAACCTAAGACACAAAGAACTTTTTTCTGAACAAAGAAACAAATGATCAGTTGAAGAAAATATGGCCCAAGATTTCCAACTAATTATAAAAGCATTACCTTTCCAATCTAAGGATCATTCCATAAATAAGTCAGTAAATAAGTAAGTAAAAAACTAAATAGACTTCCCCACAGGATGGATTCACTTAGAACTGTAAAGACATACTATAGAACTGTGCATATCTCTCCAGAATAGAAAGAATTGACAGTATCAAAGACAATGGGATAAGGAATTTTAACGTGTCAACTGTTTCAACAGACTCATCCACCTGCTAAAACAGAATAGGAAGATAGCAGAGTGACCGTTCATCACCTTCATTCTATCTGACGCAGTGAAATTTTTTGAGGATTTCCACAAGGAGCAAAGCATCCTTCTAGTTGCAAAACATATTGAATGATTTCTTTGTTTTGTATTGTTGTGTTTTGTTTTTTAAATCCCAGAAAAGTGGACGGCAGAAAATGCCTATTGCTGTCAGAAGATTTCTAACAGAAACTTGTGCTGCCTGAATCTTTTTAATAGATCTCTCAAGCCAGCTCTAGAATGCTCTATAGTATTCAACAGGGCACTTGCATTTGCATTACATTTCATCTAACACTTTTTCTGATAAGAGTGCAAATTACTTCTCATACATATTAAGAGCGAGCCTGTTTTCATTTTCCATTCATTTATCTGATCACTCCTTTATCAGCCTCTCTGGCTGATTATTTCCACTTTCTGGATTTGTCCCAATGTCTTAGAGTTCAGTCAACCAATCTGCTCTCACTCCATGCATGATAACAACATCATAGTTTTTTCATTTCTCCAGGTGAAAGTATTTACTATCACCCAGTATTTCTACTTTTAGTACACAGCTATAGGTACCTCAGGGAAGAACATTAGCGCTGATTTCTTGTCTGGAACACAATCACTTTTCACTGTGGACCTGTGTCCCTTCCCAACTGTCCACATCACAAAACTCCCAGGTCAAGACTGTTTCCTAATTTAACCTATTTTTAGCACTACTGTTGCTTCAACTAGCCACAAACACCCTTTTAAGTCCTCACACACTCTAGTCTTATTTAAAAATTACATGGTGGATCACGTCGATCTTAGCTTTAAACTTGTCTTGATTGAACATACATAGTTTATATGACTTCTCTTTTAATTAGACTGGTATTTTGAATAGGATTCATTACTTTCTTATGCAGAATGGGGAATGGCTATGTGCAAAGCTCCATGATTGCCAGATGCTGCCCAGATTAACCACTGCTAATTTCTTGCTAACTAGTCCTCCCTTCTGTTTTTCACTCTAAAGCCAACAAGTCATATGGCCAAAGCTGCAGGGTTCTGCTGCTGGGGCTGGAGCATAGTGCCCCCTAATTCTATTACCAGCTTTCTATTTTCCAACTCCCTCACTGCCTAAGCTTGGCTTTCCTGGAATTTGTTCTATATGAGCTCTCCTAGTGGAAATATTGAAGATTTTAAACTGGAGCTTAATGAGCTATCCTTGTAAGACTATGGAAGACTTTGTTACTGAGAATGGTTTGAGGCTTCAGTGGAGAATTTTAATATGTGGCTTAGAGACTATTTCTGTGATATTCTGGTAAGGAATGTGGCTACATTTTGAACTTGTCTGAAGAGTCTGCCTGAGGCTAAAGTGAAGAGACTCAGATTAATTGCATTAAAAAAGAATGTCTCAGAAACACCAATCATAGACTTTGTTCCTTGGTTAAGTTTCATGAAAAGCATTTTATGTCTTTTATTTTTATTGTTTTTAAATTTTTTCAAATCCAATTTTTTTAGTGTATCATTTCTTTTTATTTTATTTAATCCTTTATTTTACACCCTAGATTTTTCCCCCTCCTGGTCTACACTCAGACTGTTCCACATCCAATACCTCCTCCCTCTTTATCCCCTCACAACCACACCCCCATCTCCACAATGATGATGATGATGTCCCCAACCCCCACTCCACCAAACCTCTCCATTCCCTGGGGCCTCCAGTCTATTGAGGGTTAAGTGCATCTTCTCTGACTGAACCCAGACCCAGCAGTCCTCTGCTGTATATGTGTTGGGGGCCTCTTATCAGCTGGTATATGCTGCCTAGCTGGTCGTCCAGTGTCTGAGAGATCTGGGGGTCCAGGTTAATTGAGAGTGCTGGTCCTCCTACAATGTTGCCCTCTGTGGTCTCCAACCCCCCCTTTGCTTGAGAGCGACTCGGCTTCCCTATGCAGCCCCGACAGGCTGGAAGCTGGGGCTGAAAACCCGCTGTGTGGAACCCTGACTGCTGCTCCTTAGATCAAAGACTTAACAGGTCTCATGTTTATGTTAAAGGTTTGCCGCATCTTTCTTTCAAGATCCTCCTCTGGTCTGGTGTTAATGGATTTTCTCGTGTTTATGTTAGATGGGCAAGTTTCGATTTCCTCTGGGTCTGGTTCCTAAGCGTAACTATAAATACTGAGTGAATTACAGTAAAGCTCTCTCTTATCACATCTACCTGGTGTCTGTGTCATTCCTTATTAACCGTTTGCCTTCCCAGGACTCATTTAACCCAGTTCGTGATTACCCATGGAGGAAGGAGACCGCAGGACGGTCCCCTTCAGCCCTCCTTCTCAGATGAAGAATAATTTAAACAAGCATAGCAGCCCCCAGCTTAGGAATGGGGTCATTCACCCACCTCTGAAATATTAATCCAGAATTCCTCCTGTCAAAAGGAAGTATAGGGACAAAGAGTGGGACAAAGACTGAAGGAAATGCCATCCAGAGACAGCTCACATAGGCATCCATCCCATATGAAGACACCAAATCCAGACATTATTGCTGATGCCAAGAAGTAAGTGCTGACAGGAGCCTGAGATAGCTGTCCTCTGAGAGACTCAGACAGAGCTTGACCAATACAGATGCTGATGTTTGTAGCCAAACATTAGACTGAGCACAGGGACTCCAATGGAGAAATTAGAGCAAGGACTGAAGGAGCTGAAGGGGTTTGCAACCCCATAGGAAGAACAATATCAACCAATCAGTACCCCCAAGCTCCCAGGGATTAAATCACCAACCAAAGAGTACACATGGGGGGGACCCAGGGCTTATTGGGCATCACTAGGAGGTGAGCCACTAGGTCCTGTGGAGGCTAGATGACCCAGTGTAGGGGAATGCTAGGGTGCTGAGGCAGGAGTGAGAGGGCATGTAGGGGAACATCCTCATAGAGGCAGGGGAGGGAGGAGGGGATAGTGGGTTTGTAGAGGGGAAACTGTGAAGGGGGATAACATCTGAAATGTTAATAAATAAAATAACCAATAAAAAATGAACAAAAAAAGCATAGCAAGCTGAGACTTCTACATCTTCATCTGAAGGCTACTAGTGGAATACTCACTTCCAGGCAGTTAGGATGAGGGTCTTAAAGCCCACAACCACAGTGATATACCTTCTCCAACAAGGCCACACCTCCTAATAGTGTCATACCCTGGGCCAATGTCTTAGTCAGGGTTTCTATTCCTGCACAAACATCATGACCAAGAAGCAAGTTGGGGAGGAAAGGGTTTATTTAGCTTACTTCCACACTGCTGTTGATTATCAGAAGTAGTTAGGACTGGAACTCATGCAGGTCAGGAAGCAGGAGCTGACACAGAGGCCACGGAGGGATGTTTCTTACTGGCTTGTTTCCCCTGGCTTGCTCAGTCTGCTCTCTTATAGAACCCAAGACTTCCAGCCCAGGGATGGCAACACCCATAAGGGGCCCTATCCCCTTGATCACTAATTGAGAAAATGCCCCACAGCTGGATCTCATGGAGGCACTTCCCCAACTGAAACTCCCTTCTCTGAGATAATTCCAGCCTGTGTCAAGTTGACACAAAACCAGCCAGTACAATTGACCCCTTGTCAACTTGACACACACAAATGCATCACTATTAAGCCTTAACCCTTACTTTCTTATTCATCCCCAAGATCTAAAGTCCCACAGTCTTTACATGTTAAAAGTTCAATCTATTTAAAATGTCCAGTATCTTTAAAATTCAAAGTCTCTTAACTGTGGGCTCCACTAAAATACTTTCTTCCTTCCAGAGAGAAAAATATCAGGGCACAGTCACAATTGATAGGTTTGGCTCGCGGCGGCGCGTCCACAGATACCAGATACAAGCAGCTCTGTGTTTTTGGAAGTTTAATGGGGGGGGGGGGAGTGAGGACCGCCGCACATGAAGGGAGAGAGAGAGGAGAGAGAGAGAAAGATGGGGGAAACTACCCATTATATGTATGTCCCGTGACGTAGCAGTCCAGGTAAAGGTGGGAGCTGAGCCCAATGGATTCTGGGAATATGGTCGCCGTTGCCCTGGTGACAGGTCTGTGGACCTGCCCACATATCTGCCGCAGGCAGGTTCTGGATGCTAACAACAATCAAAAGGAAAACCAATGTCTGGGATCCAACTTAAGATCTTCTGGGCTCCTCTAAGGGCTTTGGTCACTTCTCAAGCTCTGCCCTTTGTAGCACACATCTTGTCTTCTAGGCTCCAGATGTGCCTGTACTCCACTGCTGCTGCTGTTCTTGGTGGTCATTCATGGTACTGGCATCTCCAAAACACTGCTTTCTTCTGCTGTAACTAGGCTTCACCAATAACCTTTCATAGACTGTCTTCATGGTGCCAAGCCTCAATTCCTTTGTATGATCCATCAATTGCAAACTGAGGCTGCACCTAACCAATGGCCTTCCATGGCCTCTGCTGCTCTTCATGATCCCTTCCTGCCTTCAAAGTCAGCACCACCTGAGTGACTCTTACACATTACCAAGTCCTGCTGCAGCACAAGGTACAACTTTGGCTATCTCTGGAACACAGCCTCTTTGCTCTCAGAAAATACTTCCCAGAAGATGTCACCTCAATGATGCTGGTCTCTTCTTAATGGCCACTAATTTCTTAGCTCCAGCTAACCAGCATCAGTAGTTCTAGTAATGCAAAGTTTTTGCTTTATTAGTCCTGGTATCTTGTTAATCACAGCTGACACTTGAGCCCCAGCTAACCAAAACCACAGAGTCTTCACAATCAAAACAACATGGCCCTGATAAGAGTTTTTAATGTTCCCTCTGAAATTTCACAAGCCAGGCCTCCATTTCTGCACTGTTCTCAACATGATCTTCCAAGCTCCCACAGAACATCCTACAGAGTACTTAACAACCAGTGGCTCTTTTAGCTCAAAGTTCCAAAGTCCTTCCACAGTCCTCCCCAAAACATGGTCAGGTTGTCACAGGAATATCCCACTATGCTGGTACCAATGTTCCTTAGTCAGGGTTTCTGTTCTATTGCTTCCCAAGAAACAAGTTGGGGAGGAAAGGGTTTATTTAGCTTACTTCCACATTGCTGTTGATCACCAGAGGAAATCAGGACTGGAACTCAAGCAGGTCAGGAAGCAGGTGCTGAGGCAGAGAAAATGGAGGGATGTTCCTTACTGGCTTGCTTCTCCTGGCTTGCTCAGTCTGCTCTCTTATAGAACCCAAGACTTCCAGCCCAGGGATGGCACCACCCCCAAGGGGCCCTACCCACTTAATCACTAATTGAGAAAATGCCCCACAGCTGGATCTCATGGAGGCACTTCCCCAGCTGAAGCTCCTTTTTCTGTGATAACTCCAGCCTTTGTCAAATTGACACAAAACTAGCCAGTACAGCCAGGCATATACAAACCATCACTCTGAGTATTTTTCCATTGTGTAGATATACCTTATATTCTGTATCCATTCTTCAGTTGAGAAATATCTAGGTTGTTTCCAGTTTCTGGCTGTTTCTGATAAAACTGCTATGATGAATACAGAGGAATCTGTGTCCTTGAGGGACAGTGGGGCATTTTTTCAGTATATGCTCAGGAGCAGTATAGCTGAGTCTTGAGGTAGAATGCTTCCCAATTTTCTAAAAAAAAAAAAACAAAAAAAACAAAAAACACACCAAATTTATTTACAGAGTGTTTGTACATATTTATACTCCCACCTGCAGTGGAGAAGTGTTCCCCTTGCTCCAGAACATCAGCATGTCCTGTCCTTTAGGGTTTTGATATTAGCCATCGTGATGGGTATAGGTACAATTTCAGAGTCATTTTGATTTACATTTCCCTGATTGCTAAGGACATAGAACATTTCTTTAGGGGCTTCTCAGACATTAGAGATTCCTCTGTTGAGAATTCTTTGTTTAGCTGTCTCCCGTTTTTAATTGGGTTATTTGGATTGTTGGTGTCTAACTTCTTAAGTTCTTTATATATTTTGGATATTAGCCCTCTGTCAGATGTAGGGTTAGGGAAGATCTTTTCCCAATATGTAAGATGTTATTTTGTCCAAATGAAAGTATCCTTTGACTTTCAGAGGGATTTCTGTGTCATGAGGTCCCATTTGTTAATTCTTGATATTAGTGCCTGAGCCATTGATGTTTTGTTCAGAAATTTGCCTCTTGAACTGATGAGTTCAAGGCTATTCACTACTTTCTCTTCCATTAGGTTTAGTGTATCTGATATTTTTGCTGATGACTTTGATGCATCTACACATGAGTTTTGTGCAAGGTGATAGATATGGATCTATTTGCATTCTTCTACATACAGACAGCCAGTTAGACAAGCATGAATTATTGAAGAAACTCCTTTTACACTATATGATTTTGAGTTCTTTGTTATAAAGTTCATAGGTGTCTCAGTTTAATTCTCTGTCTTCAATTCAATTCCATTGATCCACCTGCCTGTTTGTATACCAATATCTTTCAGTTTTTATTACTATTGTTTTGTAGTACAGCTTGAAGTCAAAGAAAGTGATGCCTCCAGAAGTTCTTTTATTGTTCAGGATCATTTTAGCTATCCTAGATTTTTTGTTTTTACATATGAAGTTGAGAATTATTATTTTTGTATCTGTGAAGAATAGTGTTGGAATTTTGATGGGGAGCAAATTGAATATGTAGGTTGCTTTTGGTAAGATGGCCAATTTAACTATGTTAATCCTATCTGATCCATGACCAAGGGAAATCTTTCCATATTCTGATATTTTTTTTAATTTCTTACTTTGAAGTTTGTGATGTTCTTGTCTTGCTTGGTTAGCATTACACCAAGGTATTTTATGTAATTTGTGGCTATTGTGAAGAGTACTGTTCATTAACGTCTTTTTCAGACCATTTATCACTTGTATAGAGGAGGGCTACTGATTTCTTTGAGTTAATTTTGTATCCAGCCACTTTGATGAAGGTATTTATAAGCTGTACAACTTTGGGGGTCATTTATGTATACTAGCATATCATCTGCAAATAGTGATGCTTTGCCTTCTTCTATTCCAATTTGTGTCCTATTGATTTTCTTTAGTTGTCTTATTGCTCTACCTAAAACTTCAAGTAGTATGTTGGAGAGATATTGGGAGAGTAGACATCCTTATCTTGTCCCCAATTTTAATGGAAATACTTTAAGTTTCTCTCCATTTAATTTGATGTTGGCCAGTGGCTTGCTGTGTTTTGCCTTTATTATGTTTATGAATGCACATTGTATCCTTGCTCTTTCCAAGACTCATCATGAAGAGTGTTGGATTTTGTCAAATGCTTTTTCAGCATATGGTGAGATGATCATATGGTCTTTTTTCTTTCAGTTTGTCAATATGGTGGACTAGGTTGATGGAGTTTTCTATATTGAACCACCCCTGCTTCCCTGGGATGAAGCCTACTTGATCATAGTGGATGATGTCTTTGATGTATTTTTGATTCATTTTAAAACTATTTTATTGAATACTTTTGCATTAATGTTCATGAAGAAAATTGTTCTGAAATTCTCTTTCTTTGTTTTGTTTAGATATGAAGAAGACTGTGACCTCATAGAATGAGTTTAGCAGTGTTCCTTCTGATTCTATTTTGTGGAATAGTGTGAGAAGTATTGGCAATAGCTCTTCTTTGAAAGTCTGGGAGAATTCTTCATGAAATATATCTGTCCTAGTGTTTTTTGGTTTTGGTTTGAAGACTTCTAATGACTGCTTCTATTTCCTGAGGGGTTTAGGCCTATTCAGATAGTTGATCTGAACTTGAATTACCTTTGTTAGTTGGTATCTGTCTTGAAAATCATCCATTTCATTTAGATTTTCTGGTTTTCTGGAGTACAGGCTTTTGAAGTAAGACCTAGTAATTCTTTGAATTACCTCAGTGTCCATGTTATGTCTCCCTTTTCATTTCTGACTTGGTTAACTTGGATTCTGTCTCTCTTCATTTTATTTAGTTTGACTAAGTGTTGTCTTTTTTGTTAATTTCCTCAAAGAACCAGCTTTGGTTTCATTTCTCATTTGTATTATTCTCTTTGTTTCTAACTGATTGATTTAGCCCTGAATTGGATTATTTCCTGCCATCTATTACTCCTGGGGGTGGTTGTTTCATTATTTTCTAGTGCTTTCAGATGTACTTTTATCTCGTTAGTATGAGAACTCTAGAATTTCTTTATGAATATACTGACTGCTAGGAACTTTCCACTTAGTGTTGCTTTCATAGTGTTCCATAAGTTTTGGTATGTTGTACCTCATTTTCATTGAATTTTAGAGGGTGTTGAATTTCTTTCCTTATTATTTAGTAGAGAGTTGTTCAGTTTCGATGAACATGTAGTCCTTCTGTTGCTATTGTTGTTGAAGTATACTTAATTCATGGTGATCTGAGGAGATGCATGGGGTTATTTCAATCATATCTATTGAGGTTTGCTTTGTGTCTGATTTTATAAATTTTGGAGGAGGTTCTGTGAGGTACTGAGAGAAGGTATATACTCTTTTGGTTGACTGAGATGCTCTTCAGATATCTGTTAGGTTTGTATGAATCAAAACCTCTGTTTGTTTCTTTTTCCCCCTCTTCTTAGTTTATGTCTCTATGACCTGTTCATTGATGAGACTGGATTGTTGAGGTCTCCCACTATAAATGTGTGAATTTGATATGTGATTTAATCTTTAGTAATGTTTCTCTTACAAATATCTATGCCCTTTCATTTGAGGAATCTATTTTCAGAATTGAGATGTCCTCTGGGTGGATTTTTCTTTTGATGAGTATCAAGTGTCCTTCCCTGTCTCCTTTTGATTACTTTTGGTTTAAAGTCTATTTTATTAGATATTAGAATGGCTATACCAGCTTGTTTCTCGGCTCTTTTTGTTTAGAAAGCCCTTTTCCAATCTTATACTAAGATAATATTAGTCTTTATACTAATCTAATGATTATCTTTGTTCCTGAGATGTCTATCTTGTGTGTAGCAGAATAATGGATCCTGTTTACTTATCCATTATTTTAGCATTTGTAATTTTATTGGGGTATAGGGTCCATTGATGTTTAGAGATATTAATAATTGTGGGATGGTGGTCTGTTCAGGCAGCCTGGGCCCAGTTGAGGATAAGTCTAGAACTCCAGAGCCCCAGTGGGTAGTTTTTGCCTGCAAGGGATGGAAGGTGTTCGGCTAGGCTATAACTCCTGAGACCTTGGCTCATGTTTCAGTCCCCCCCCAACCCCCCAGCAGGAGAGATGTGTGGTATTATTCAAGCCCTCTTACATGCAAATAAAGACTCTCAGCCCAAACCAATGAGAGATAACTGCTGTCGAAATCTGAATGACCGCCAAAACTGTGTATATATATATATATATATATATACATATATATATATATATATATATATATATATACATATATATATATCCTATCCAGGGAAATAAAGGGGGGAAATATCTACTCCATTGTCTGAGCCTTTTGTTCTAAGAGCTGTAACACTTGGGAAGAGGTCAACTCTCCTGAAACTCAGCTTGAAGTTGCATTGTACTCCTCACTGGCTATTCAGCCTCTCATTGGCCCAGAATGATATGACTCAGTGTAGGGCAATGTGGAGCAACTGAGAGGCCTGGAAGACTCGGCAGAGATGGCCCCACCATGGTTGCTTCCATTTGCTAGGGCTCTTGCACCAGGTCAGGTGGAGATCTCTGTAGGCCTGGCTTAGTGTAAAGGTATTATTTAGAAATGTTTTTCATGAAATATCTTGGTTTCTCTACCAATGGCGATTGTTATTCTGGTCTGACATCTGTTGTCAGAGTCTACAAGATCTCTACCCAAGCAATTCTAGCTTTTAGAGTCTCCGATGAAAAATCAGGTATAATTTAAATAGGTCTGCTTTTATAAGTTACTTGGCGTTTTCCCCTTGCTGCTTTTAAAATCCTTTGTTTGTTTTGTATATTTAGTATTTTGATTATTATGTGGTACGAAGTCCAATCTATTTGGTGTTCTGTAAGCTTCCTGTATCTTTGTTGGCATCTCTTTCTTTAGGTAAGGGAAATTTTCTTCTATGATTTTGTTGAAGATGTTTTGTGGGCCTTTGAGCTGAGAATCTTCCTCCTCCTCTTCCTCCTCCTCCTCCTCTTCCTGTTTTATTCTTGTTATCCTTAGGTTTAATCCTTTCTTATTGGCCCAAATTTTCTGGATGTTTTAGGTCCTGAACTTTTTATATTTTGTATAAATAATATATTGATTTCTTCTATCGAATCTTCAACACCAGAGATTCTCTCTGCATTCTGCTGGTGATGGTTATGTCTGTAGTTCCTGTTCTCTTTATTAGGTTTTCTATTTCCAGGATTGCTTCAGTTTGCACTTTCTTCTATTTCCATTTTCAGGTCTTGGACAGTTTTATATTCATATCCTTCATCTGTTTGTTTTTATTTTCCAGTATTTCTTTATATTTATTTGCTTCCTCTTTTAATGGTTCTACCTGTTTGAATATATTTCCTGTATTTCCTTAAGAGATTTATTCATGTTCTTTTTAAAGGCTTCTATCATCTTTATAAGACTGGATTTAAGATCTTCTCGTGCTTCAGTTTCGTTAGGATATCCAGGGTTTGTTGTAGCAGGATAGCTGGGCTCTGATGGTGCCTTTTTGCCCTGGGTCTTGTTGCTTGTGTTCTTATACTGTCTTTTAGTTGTCTGATTTTTTTTATGGTGGTTGGATGATACTGATGGCACCAGGGCTTCTCAGAAGTTTGGGGGAGCTGTGAACCAGACAATAGTGGTCACTGTACCAGGACTGCTGGCTGTGCCTCAGGCAGTCCCCACTTTGCAGGCTGTGTCCAAGTCAGAACCAAGTTGGATGGCTAGGGGATCCAATTCTGCAGAGTTGTCCCAGGCAGATGAATTAGGATAGCAAGCAGATCCTACTGGTTGGGCTGGGTTCCAAGATGGCTAGATTTGGGTCCCTCAAAGATTTCCATGAGGAGGTAAGACACTCTCCGTGTCCTGCAAGGCTCTGCAAGGTTCCTCTGGACCAAAAAGCAAACCCAGTGCTAGACAATGGGGTTTACGGGACAGTGTGCCACTCAGCTGGTCTTATATCAGAACAAATACAGAACATAACTCACCCAAAGATTTTTGACAAGTTCACAATAAACATACTTTCCACATGCAAAAGTATGTGAAGAGATTGCACTCAATTTGACTTTTGTTATTTTTACCATTCCATTGTTGGATTCTAAGAGGATACTCTTTTTCTTTTCTTTTAATTTTTCTTCTTTTTTTCAAAATTTATATGTAAATAATTACTACAAAGAATTTTATTTGTTTCATTCCATGGTTAAAGATACATTGCAAGAAAGAAACCATCTCTGGGACCTACATGACTGAATTAGCAAACGACTAACAAATTATCCTCTGACTTCTAAATTTTGGCATAATTCCTCTCCACTGTGCCCTCTCATTCAAGGTTAATTCATACAAACTAATAATAAATAAAAATGTAACACTCAAAATTATATCATCATGTCACTATTTTGGAATGGTGTATTTTACAACAAACCAAAAGTGACAGTCAAATTACAGAACAAGTTATTTTTCATGTATAGTGTTTATTTATTAATTTATTGATATTATTGAAAAATTTCAACATGAGATGGATTGAATTCTATGTTCCTCAGATTGGTATGCATTAAGTAGGCTTTTGAGAGTTAATTCTAGAAGGAGGGATGAGCCTACATGATTTACAATGTTTTAATAAGATGAGCTGAGTTTTACCCAGCAATCGGAGCAGTTTCAGGAAATATTTAATCAAACAATTCATCATCATTTCCATGCCTTATTAAAATTAAATGCTGAAATGTGAGAAAATTATTAGATAAATAGAATATTGATCTGTGTTCCGTTAAGTGGTTTAAATCTGTGATTACAGACATTGCAAATTTAACAAATGGCTGAAAACCGTAGTCAAGATCAGTATAAGTGATAGTCCAAGAAAACTGAAAATATTTGTTATGACACATGAGGAAATGTCAAAAATAAAGACATGAGTTAAAAATAAATCAGTATATATACCATCTGGTTATTGGGACACATTTAAAGTGTCAAAGAACTGACAGGTAACCACAGCAATGGGCCATATGAGTGATGCCCAAAGGAACTCAATACATCAAGTTTCCCCAAAGTGGAGGAATCCATTCAGGGGAAATTCTGATATAAAAAAATTTGGTAATGAGGGAACACAGCTAAATACTCAAGAAGAGAAATGTGATGGCCATATGTTATGTATAGGCTCTAGATTTTCTGATCATTTTGATTTATTTATTCTTCTACCCATTGAATAAATATTTATAGACCATTTTCATGCAAAAACTGCTATAGGCTTTGGTAACCTAAAACCAAATAACAAACTGGAGTAAAAAATAATAACTTGCAGAGGGGAAGATAAACATGAAAAATCTCTTGGGTAAGAAGACTATTACAAATATATACCTTGGAAAATGACCCCAAAAATGTGGAAAAATACCAAAAAAGCTGACCACTGCTTATAAGAAACACTTTTATCTGTGTTTTGAAAAATAAAGTATAGCATGTTTAATTTATTAAGTATCTGAATGTTAATATTTGTTCTATATAAATGGACATTTGTTAGCATGTGTTATAGTGCACATCAGTAAATCATAGAAAACATAATTTAAATTTTTGTATAAATTTCGTAATACATGATATTTATAATATATCATATCAGTAGCCAGCAATAAAATCAAAATTGAAATATCAAACTATGCTCTGAGGTTGAGAAAGATGGCTCATCAGTTAAGACAGCTTGTAGTTTTTTGAAAGGACCCAAATTCAGTCTCCAGTACTCATTCTGATGGAACACAAGTGTCTGCAGCTGTAACTCCAGAGGATTTGAGTCCCTCCTCTGGCCTACACAGACACTAATATGCAAGCAGCCACATATAAACATAAATATATCTACATTTTAAAGTGTTTTCTACTGTAAGCTTATAATTTGTCTAATGCCATAGGCTGAAAACATTAAATAAAACTATGGTAAACTTAAAAAAAAAGTAGATATTTTAAAATTTTTATTAGAAATATTGCTATCCCTATTTCTATTACATAATATAAGGAGGAGAGATGAGGCTTCCCAATCTTAAATATATTCTGACACAATTTAAAATTTGTTTTGGCTCAAAATTTAATTAATTGGATATTTAACAACTTTGGGTTTCATTTATGTTTTAATTGTATTTCACATGTATTGAGAAAAATAATTTCAAGGATTATAGTTTCATTGTTATGATATAATAAGCTGCATCACTATGATCCAGTCCTGTTCAGATTGTATTATGTGTCATGCCATATCCTTATACCATGAATAATATGAATTAAGCCTATTTTCATATCAGTTGACAATGTGCATTTTTGTTTTCCTCCTTGTTCCAGATTTTTGGGCAAACAATAGTTAGAAAACTGCTAAAAATTATTAAATAGTATTAGTTACTTTTCTTCCACTGTGACACAAGTTCTTACAAAAAGAACTTAGGAAATGAAGCCTTTATTTGCTTTATAGTTCCATACTGATGAAGTTGATCACAGCAGGTAAAGTATAACACCAATCATGGTGAACATGGCACTAGGGTCTGGAAGAAGGATGATAACACTTGTGTGGATACACAAGTGAAACAGGAAAGAGCAAGAAGAAGGTGACATTATAAATATTCTAAACCACCTCAGTGACTTGTCAGTAATGTTTATTTACCAGAAGTAATTGTCTTCTTACAGAATTATATCTGAATAATCCCTTCCTTTCTAGCTCTTTCTGAAATATGGCTAGCTGCTTTTTTAATTATTATTATTAGATATTTCCTTTACCTACATTTCAAATATTCTCCCCTTTCCTGGTTTTCCCTCTGAAAAAAACTATTCTCTTCCCCCTCTCCCTGCTCAACAACTCACCCTCTTCTGCTTCCTGGCCCTGGCAATCCACTATACTGGGGCATAAAATCTTCACAGGACCAAGGGCCTCTACTCTGCTTGATGATGACTAGGCCATTCTCTGCTACATATGTAGCTGTAGCCATGAGTCCCACCATGTGTACTCTTTGGTTGGTGGTTTAGTCCTTGGGAGCTCTAGGGGTACTAGTTAGTTCATGTTGTTGTTCCTCCTATGGGGCTGCAAACACTTCAGCTCTTTGCATTCTTTCTCCAGCTCCTTCACTGGGGACCCTGTGCTCAGTCCAATGGATGTCTGAGAGCCTCCACTTCTGTATTTGTCTGGCAGAGCCTCTCAGGAGACAGCTATATGAAGCTCCTGTAATCCAGCACCTGCTGGCACCCACAATAGTGTCTGAATTTCGTAATTGTATATGGGAAGGACCACCTGAGGGGCAGTCTCTGGATTGTTCTTCCTTCAGTCTCTGCTCTATACTTTGTCTCTGAAATTCCTTCCATGGGTATTTTGTTCCCCCTTCTAAGAAGTATCCACACTTTGGTCTTCCTTCTTGAATTTATTGTGGATTGTGGATTGTATCTCAGGTATTCTGAGCTTCTGTGCTAATATCCACTTATCAGAGAGTGCATACCAAGAGTGTTATTTTGTGATTGGGTTTCCTCACTCGGGAAGATATTCTTCAGATCTATCCATTTCCCTAAAAATTTCATAAATTCATTGTTTTTAATCGCTGAGTAGTACTCCATTGTGTAGATGTAGCACATTTACTGTATCCATTCCTCTGTTGAAGGATATCTGGGTTGTTGCCAGTTTCTGACTATTATAAATAAGGCTGCTATGAACATAGTGGAGCATGTGTCCTTATTACATGTTGGAACATCTTCTGGGTATATACCCAGGAGTGGTATAGCTGGGTCCTCTGGTAGAACTATGTTCAAATTCCTGAGGAACCGCCAAACTGATTTCCAGAGTTGTTGGTAGCCAGCACCAACGTAAATAAAATAAAGGGTTCTTCTGGTATTAGGAGTAAGAAATAGATAGGAAGAGATTGAAGGAGATAAGAAGAGGTAGGCTAGCCATACTGTACCATACCCACGTGGGAAGATAAAAATTAGACAAGGAGCTCTGGTCACTCAGTCATCTTGAATTTAATGAATTTCCTTTGTTCCCGCAACAGGTAAAATACCTGGGGCAAAACCCTTCCCCCAAAATACGTCAGTGTAACAGTCCAATCAGTTACTTCCTTCTTGCTCTGTGGGGGTGAAGCTTCTGAATGTAACCGGAAGCTAGGTTTCGTTCAACAGGTGGGCAGCGCTGTACTGGGGCCCAAATGGTAGCTGTTTACTGTCCGGGCTTTGGGAAGGGAGTCTACACAGAGTTGTTGTACCTGCTTGCAATCCCACCAGCAATGAAGGAGTGTTCCTCTTTTTTCACAACCTCACCAGCACCTGTTGTCACTGAGTTTTTGATCTTAGCCATTCTGACTGGTGTGAGGGTTGTTTTGATTTGCATTTCCCTGATGACTAAGAATGTTGAACATTTCTTAAGTGTTTCTCAGACATTTGTTATTACTCAGCTGAGAATTCTTTGTTTAGCTCTGTACCCCATTTTTTAATAGGGTTATTTGTTTCTCTGGAGTCTAACTTCTTGAGTTCTTTGTACATATTGGATATTAGCACTCTATCAGATGTAGGATTGTTAAAGATCTTTTCCCAATTTGTTGGTTATCATTTTGTCCTATTGTCAGTGTCCTTTGCCTTACAGAAGTTTTGCAATTTTATGAGGTCCCATTTGTCAAGTCTTGAGTTTTCCCCTGTGCCCATGTGCTCGAGACTCTTCCCCACTTTCTTTTTTATTAGTTTGAGTGTATCTAGTTTTATGTGGAGGTCCTTGATCCACTTGGACCTGAGCTTTGTACAAGGAGATAAGAATGGACTGATTTGCATTCTTCTACATGCTAATTGCCAGTTGACTCAGCACCATTTGTCAAAGATTAAGTGCATATGGTCATATGTTTGTGGGTTCATTTATGGCTCTTCAATTCTATTCCATTGATCTACCTGCCTGTCACTGTACCAATATCATGCAGTTTTTATCACAATTGCTCTGGTACAGCTTAAGGGCAGGGATGGTGACTCCATCAGAAGTTCTTTTATTTTTATTATTATTATTTTATTTATTTCTTTTTTTTGGCTTTTCGAGACAGGGTTTCTTTGTGTAGCCCTGGCTATCCTGGAACTCACTCTGTAGACCAAACTGGCCTCGAAATCCGAAATCTGCCTGCCTCTGCCTCCCAAGTGCTGGGATTAAAGGCGTGCACCACTACCGCCTGGCGGTAAGAAGTTCTTTTCTTGTTCATAATAATTTTCACTATCCTAGATTTTTTGTTAGGGAGATCAAAGGAATTCAAATTGGAAGGGAAGAAGTCAAATTATCACTATTTGCTTATGATATGATAGCATACTTAATTAAGTGACCCCAAAAATTCCACAAGAGAACTCCTAAACCTAATAAACAACTTCAGCAAACTAACTGTATATAAAATTAACTCAAACAAATCAGTTCCCTTCTTCTACACAAAGGATAAACAGGCTGAGAATGAAATTAGGGAGACAATACCCTTCACAATAGTCACAAATAATATAAAATACCTTGGTGTGACTCTAACTAAGCAAGTAAAAGATCTGTATGACCAGAACTTCAAGTCTCTGAAGAAAGAAATTAAAGAAGATCTGAGAAGATGGAAAGATCTCCCATGCTCATGGATTGGCAGGATTTAATATAGCAAAAATGGCCATCTCGTTGAAAGCAATCTACAGATTGAATGCAATCCCCATCAAAATTCCAACTCATTTCTTCACAGAGTTAGAAAGAGCAATTTGCAAATTCATCTGGAATAATAAAAAACTCTAGGATGGCTAGCTGCTTTAGTTCAGCTTTTCTGGTAGAAACTGCTCTACAAACTGACTGATTTAATCTGCTTCCTCTCAGCCTCCCACTGAATTACTCTGCTTTACTTCAAACTAACACTGGCAATTTCTCCTAGTCTTCTGGCTACACATTCTCCGGCTCCTTCTGTCTTCACCTGAAACCTGTCTTTGTGAAAGGGTCTCCCATTTCTCTCTCCCACTGAACTTTTCCCTTAAATAAACTCTTTCTGTCAGTTTTGAGAGTTGAGCATAATGTGACAAATCTTTCTCTTTATCTGCCTCTCAAGAACCCATTACTTTCAAACATGGCTGCTTACTTCTTCTACAAGGCAACTTTACTTTCACTGTTACGGATTAAAGGTAAATGCCATCAAGATCTTTTTTCATGTTGTCTTTAATCCAAACTATTTTGAATGCATACCCATCTCATCATTAAATTACCATGGAGAAGAAATAATCCCTTTTGCTGTTACAATATACAACTAAATATAACATTTTTCTCCTTAGTTATACTTACAAGAAGACAGCTAATATAAAAAAAAAGTCATGCTTTTTCTTTACAAATTTATTTGAATTTTATGTTTAATTATTTATTGGTTGAGCATACATGGTTTTATTTATACCTTTGCAATAAAAAAACACAACTACGTGTTAGCCAGTTTCATGCCTAACTGTGAAAATATTACTTAAGAGAATTTAGAAGAAGGAAGACTTATTTTGGATACTTCTTTCAGAAATTTCAGCCTCTAATTACTTGTTTCACTCTTGTGGCATATCACAGGTCTCAGTACAGCACAGTAAGATTTCAGCTTACCTGATAGCACATAACAAAAGAAAAAAAGGAAAAACAAACAAACAAACAAACAAGCAAAGAAGGATCCAGATTAGGTCATGAATAGATCCTTTCTGGGATAGCTCAATGATCTAATTTTTCCTCCTATGTTCTACATCCCTATAGCCCATGAACTCAGGAACATGGATTCTTTGATGAATCTAGTGCCTCAAAGACATCATCACCCATTAATAGCTCTATTTGTAGAGGACTGTCTTTCAACAAATGGGTTATGTGGGTGGCATTTTCCATAGCAAGCGACAATAACCAAATACAAAACTGTTCATAGCCTATCTAACATTGGTTTTCAAGTGTTTCTGTTTCCACTGAAGTCATATCTATCAGTAAAAACATTTCAATTATTTTTACATAATCAGAATAAAGTTTTTGAAACCTTATTATCTTTCTTTATTACTGAACTTTTCTTCAGGAGAACAATTCTTAATCTTTTTGGTCATATTATGAATCATCCCTGACTCACAATTGAAAAGTAGAAAACATCAGTGCTAAATATTGTCAAGGTTATATCATAACAATGCTCACTACCAAAAACGTGAGAATGCTATGGTCATTGCTCATTCATCCTAAGATTATATTTTGCAATCTAAAACTGGACAGCTCCTTTCTAGTCCTAAAGAAGAAAATACACTACTTAAACATTCTTAGGCACTGATAAATAATTAAAGTCAAGTTTTTCTGCCAGAGGAATAGATAAAAAAATATGTATATATTCGAAATTACAAAAAAAGATAGTACTATACTCTTGGGAACTATTGCTTAGTTTAAAAACTTTACATTTATATTTGAAGAAATTTTAGCACTATCAAGATTGTATTGATAAATAAGTCTTGGTAAAGTCTTCTATGTATCATGAGAATATTCATGATACACATGAATTTTATTTATATGGACAATTTTCAGGGATATCAAATTATACTTCTGCAATTTTAATTGCTTAGATTCTTTGTCATTATGGAAACATTATTTAAAATTTATCTATCTCTAATTTAATATAAAGTTTCAATAGTCACAGATAGTTTAAATATATAAAAATATAAAATATTTATCATATAACTATAATGCATTGATATATGTAAATGAACTTGAATTAATTAAACATTGTGTTAGTATAAGTTTATTTTCCATTTCCAATTTTGAATATATAAACCATCATGAATAAAAGGAATCCCTATTTAGTGACAAAGTTCAGAACTGAAGAATCCATTACTTTCAGATATATATTAACTCCACATATTATTTGTCACTATTGCATATAATGCAAAGTTTCAAAATTCATAGCCTTCGAATTGTAATAATATATAACATTCTAGTTTTTAATCTGAAAATAGCATCTAATTAGGAACCATTTTATTAATTCCTCAGAAACTTTAAATATATTTCGTACATTTTCATCTCCTCTATATATCCACCACATCCAGTATTCAACCATTCCATTTCCACTTAACTTTGTTTCTTCATATTTGTAAAACCAAAGTCATTTTTATGTGTTTGGACATCAACTGAAGTGTGTTAGACATAATAGTAATCTTATATTTAAAGAAAACTAAATCTATCAAAATTTCCAGCTATTAATTTGAAATTTCCTCACTAAGTGTGGGACTGCATGTCACCTTCCACCTTCATGTTTGAAGTTTTAACTTTCCTGAGCCTGAACAGATATTGTGCCTGCTGTCTCAGGCACTGTGAGCCCATATGTGCAATTGCTCTATTGTGTACAGAAAATACTTTTTCCTTATAATAATACACTGACTCTATGGGAAATAAATCTCATAGCTGCTTCATCTATATCTAGTAAGAATATTGTTTGATGAAGTTTTAACAGAGTTTAAAAATGAAATTTCAAAAATTTTATTGTATGCTTATATAATTAGCATACAATAGTTATCTGATGAATTACATTTCTTTCTAATAACATGAATTTATAATTATCTAGAACCAACAAAAGTAGCCACAATTTTAGCAATATAACAGCTTTCTGTTTTAGTGAGCAGTGTCTGTGACAACATTCAGTTTCTTATTGAATTGTCTTGATGTTAATTCATATAAATTACATCAAAAGGTTTACAAAAGATCAGTTTTATTTTCTGACAATGACTCTACAATAACAGCTTTAACTGTTCCTGGTCTAACCAGCATCACACATTCATATAATATCACTGTATTGATGTACACTAATATGTAGTCAAAATACTAGTGATGGCTTCATTAATGTTTTCATGCAGTATAAAAACTAATGAGTGGACATATATGATTGTAATGTAGTGCCATCTCCATAGTATCAAAGTGTTAAAATATAAGCAGAAAATATATCTATATACTGCTTTGTAAAGAACACAACTATCAACTGTGTTCACATGTTATTACTCAAATAAATTTGTGATATTTCTAAAGTTTTAAAAAATTCTATTTCCTTTAAATAGATTTCCAAAATGGTAATAACTTGTAACATTAGGTTGCAAAGAGATCCTATATGTGAATAATATATTAATAAACTAATGATTAGGTGTGGGAAAATGAGTCAGGGCATAAAAGCACTAACCTTGAGAACCTGAATTTAATCCCCAGGACCCAAATGGTAAACGTACAGAACTGTTTTCTCGAAGTTGTCCTTGTGACATTCTTTCCCCGCTTGTGTTTGTGCGCACACACACACACACACACACACACACACACACACACACGAGAGAGAGAGAGAGAGAGAGAGAGAGAGAGAGAGAGACAGAGACAGAGACAGAGACAGAAGCAGAGAGATACAGAGACAGAGACACAGATATATCATGACTATGAATGAAAAATAAAATAGTAAATGTAAGAAAGCCTTTAAAATATTAAACGTAAGTGCTGTAATACATTTTCATGAAGTACGAGGACTGATGAATGGATATAGTTGTAATATAATGACATCTCCACAGACAGCGTATGTTACATACTTGACTTGAGCTTTGACCACAAATGCATTTAAACAATAGGCTAAATGAGTGGAAGCTCTTAACCCACAACATTATAGATGCACAAGTAGCCTAATTAACAAATTTGATGCTGCTGTACTCCCACCTCTATTTCATTTCCCAATTCCATGGGCAGAGAATAAATGCTTTGTCTGAAAGCATTCAGTTATGATGCTCACTTCAGTGCTGCAGTTTGCCTTGTCCAGCTGCTGATCCTGACCACTATCTCAGGATGCTGCAAGTGCAATTATCTCCTTGCTCCATAGTACTCTAATTAAAGCCTACTATCTCACTGAGCTTTCCTACTAAAATCAATTGGAAACATCCCATCTGTGGAAGCTCATTTAAAATTTATTTCTGAATTTTGTGTAATTATACAAGAGGATTGAATGTACTCCAACAAAATCTTAGCTAAGTCTTTCCTATCATTTTTGACATAACAGCATATTAGTATACATTAGAGAGAAAAAATTAGTCCATAAAATTAGGCTCAAGGAAAAGCACCAGAGCATAGTTATTCAAATACATTCTTCAGTCTTCAGTTCATTACTTTCAAAGCACCCATCAATGTTTTTATCTCTATTCAGTTCTATGGACAACTACTCTGTTTCAAATGATTTTGGTATTCAAAATTATGCAAATAATATTAACTATTCACTTCTAGAATATGTAAATACCACGTTTTAACTCTGGATATGATAAAATGTATAATTACACTTTAATTCTTTTAATTCAATTTAATTCTTTATGGCATCCTTTTATGTCTACATTATGAGAAAGTGACCTGATAACTATTTTGATCTTATTCATTAAAGTAATCTTTATGACTTACCATGTAAAGCTTTATATATATAGGACTAAATCATAAAGGTAATGTTTTATTTATTGACTTATGTGAACATCATGAATTCATTGTAAAGCATGATTACTAAGGTTTTTACTGACATTGACATTGAATTCTGTAGGATCTATGTGTGTATCAGGTAGTATGTTTTTCTCTGTGTGTTTATGCACATGTACATGCATGTATTTATATGCATATGTGTATGTATATGTCTAGATATCTACTTTTATGTGTATGTATTGTCTTAGGGTTTTCATTGCTTAGAAGATACCATAACCAGACAACATTTAATAGAGGACGGCTTACAGATTCAGAAGTTCAATCCAGTATTATGATAGCAGGAAGCATGGGGTTATCCAGGCAGACATCGTGATCTGAAGGCAGGCAGGAGAAGACTGGCATCCTTAGACAGCTAGAAGGAATATCCCATAAAACCCACTACCACCTTGACTCACTTCCTCTAACAAAGTCACATCTCCTAACAGTACAACTCCCTGAGCCAAGCATACTCAAACCACCACATTCCATTCCCTGGTCCCCATAGGCTTCTTCAAGCACATGAGTCTGTGAGGGTCATACCTAGCCATAGCTTAATGCAAAATATGTTTAGTTCAATTTCAAAAGTCTGATAATCTATAAGAGTTACAAAAATGTTAAAAGTCCAAAGTTCATGGTTTCTTCTGAAATTCAACCAAACACTTAACTGCAATCCCTTATAAAACCCAAATCAAAAAGCTGATCACATACCTCCAACATCACAGGATATATATTACCATTCCAAAATGTCATACTGAGGAAATACTGGACCAAAGCAAGACCAAAAATCAACTGGTCAAACTCCAAGCTCTGCATCTCCATGTCCAATATCAAAGAGCTCTTTAGATCTCCAGCTCCTTTAATCCTTGTCAATTGCTCTTGGTGGATCAGACATTCAGCAGCAAAAAGCTTTGTTCTCTTGGGATGGTTCTACTCCCTGTTGGGAGCTTTCCTTGACAGATATCCTATGGCTTTGACATGTCTTAACATTTGGGTATCCTGTTAGGGTCCAGCAATCACCTCACAAACCTCAGGAACACCAATCTCAGTCAGACAGGGATAGATTATTGAGCAGACAGCACCCCAGAACTGATCAGCCAGGGCCATGGGTCCAGATCTGGGAACTGAATCATGACTATGAATTAAGATCCTACAGTGTTTTTAGCCTAAAACCCACAAAAATCTGTGCCAAGTGATTCTACTAATCAGAATTGTGGGAATGGGGCTTTCCTTAGGGACGTGTCTTTGTTGTTCATTTATCCTGCTGCCATTGGTGGAGTATTCAGCTGTGGTATGGGACTTACCTTGTCTAATATCCATATCTTAACTTGTCTACAAGGACGTCAGTTACATTCATACATGTCTCTACCTGACAAGTAGGATGTCAGTTTCCAGGGAGGTCTTGGGAACTTAAACTTTGTTGACCACTATTCAAAATGGAACTCTTATTTGAAATAATTTTTTATATTGGTACAGGTGTCTCTTTATGTTGGTGTCCATCCCAGGGGCAGCTTATACAATCAAAGCTTATATATAGTTGCTGGGAGTGCTGTTGGGTTGTTGGTTCAGGTCCATCCCATCTAGGCCTTAATATTTTACCCAGACCCTAACAATCAAAGGCAACTTCAACTTTTTGTTTTCTTTTTCATTATTAAATTATTTTATTTATTTACATTCCAAAAGTTGCTCCCCTTCCTGGTCCCCACTCCCCAAGTTCTTCATCTCAATCCACCTCCCCACATCTTTGAGAGGCTGTTTCTCCCCTGCCCACCAACACTCACCTCACCTCACCGACATCCCTCTTCCCTAGAGCATCAAGTTTCTACAGGATTAAGCACATCCTCTCCTACTGAGGCCAGAAAAGCAGTCATCTGCTACACATGTGCCTAGAGCCACAAGTCCATGTCTGCTCCTTGTTTGGTGGTCTAAGCAGCTTCCACATTATAGTTATAGTTTCTTATTCCAATGTCTGAGATCCACACATGTTCTTCTGGGCTCCTCCAAAGAGATTTGGCTCACTCCTTCAACTGTGCCCTCTGTAGCACTCCAGGGTCAGGTTGACTCTACTCCACTGCTGCTGCTATTATTGTTGATCATCCCATGGTACTCCTCTATAGTACAACAATACTCTGAGATTTGTCTGCTGCAACTAGGCTTCACAAATAGCCTCTCATAGGCTCCCTTCATGGTGCCAAGCCTCAACATCTTTTCATGATGCCTTCAGTCCTGAGCTGTTAACCACTGTAACTGAGTCTGCACCTTCACCAATGGCCTTTCCTGGCCACTCACAGTGCTAAACATCAGCTGTTCTACATAATTCCTGCATGTCCTCAAAACCAGTATCACCTGAGTTACTCTTACACATTACCAGGCCTAGCTGCAGCACAGGTACAGCATTGTTTATCTCTATAACACAGCTTCTTTCTGCTCTCAGAAAACACTTGCTAGAAGATTTTACATTAAGTGATTCTGGTTTCTTTTTAATTACCACTAATTTCTTAGTTTTCACTAACTAGCATCAATTGTTCCAGTAACCCCTTCTATTATTAACTATGAGATCAGAGCCACATGGTAGAAGATGCTGAATTCTGCTGCTTGCTAGAACATCCCACAATTATTTCATTTTCACCACCATTTTTCTGTTTTCCAACTCCTTCACTGTCTAACCTTGGGTGTCATGGAACTTGCTCTGTAGATTAACCTTGAATTCAAGAATTTACATGACTCTGTCTCCTGAATGCTAGGTTTAAAGGCATGTATTACCACACCTGTACTTAAACTTTTTTTTACCTGGAAATTTCTTGCTGTCAGACTGGCCTTGAACCCAGAGATCTGCTTGCCTCTGTCTTCTGGGATAAAGGTGTATATTACCATATTTGGGCCTAAGTTTTTCCTGGCCACTATGCCTCAATATATGGATCAAGAGCTTGTGTCTTCCAGCCTCCAGATCTGGATCATCAGTGAGCCCTCCATTTTTGGATTGTAGTTCATTCCAGATTAAAAGAAATGAAAACAATAAGTAGTTGGTAAAAATACCTAGCATGATATAACTATCCTTTGTTCAACTGCAAATTGATAATAAGCTTAGCTGGGTGTGATCTTTTTCTGAGATCACTACTCCCTTAATCTGTTTATCTCCTTGAATACAGGATTCAGCTCCATTTTACTTCTTGGTGACCCTTTATTACTTGAACTATACATTTTGTAGTTTTCCTTTCTAAGCTTCCTACATTTGATCAAACTGCTCTTCATAAAATTAAACCAGAGGACAATCTCTATTCTGGGCTTTTGTGAGACTTCCTTTGTTGGTGGGATTAATCTGATTCTCTACACCTCAGACTCTTCAGAGAAGGGCAAAAAGCAGCTACATTCTTCACATACAAGTCTACACCTACTCCATCAAGGCCACATCTCCTAAAAGTGTCAATCCCTGGTCCAAGCATATTCAAACTAACAAATGTTTATTTATTTATTTATTATGTCTGTGTGCATGCACATTTGTGTATGAATCCATATGTGTTTGTGTTGGCTATGTTATTCTTTTTTAAATTAGATATTTTCTTTATTTACATGTCATATGATATTTCCTTTCCCAGTTTCCCCTCCGAAAAAAAAAAAAAAAAAAAAAAAAAAAAAAAAAAAAAAAAAAAAAAAAGAAAAGAAAAGAAAAGAAGAGAAAAGAAAAACAAAAAAACAAGAAAAAAAAACCCTACCCCCTACCCCTACCCCTGCTCACCAACCCACCCTCTCCTGCTTTCTGACACTGGCATTCCCCTACACTGGGGCATAGAACCTTCACAGGGCCAAGGGCTCTCCTCCCATTGATGACCCACTAGGCCACTAGGCCATCCTCTGAAACATATGCTGCTGGAGCCATGAGTCCCACTATGTGTACTCTGGTTGGTGGTTTACTCCCTGGGAGCTCTGAGGGTACTAGTTAGTTCATATTGTTGTTTGTCCTAAGGGGCTGCAAACTCTTCAGCTCCATGGGTCCTTTCCCTAAATCCTTCATTGGGGACCCTGTGTTCAGTGCAATGGATGGTTGTGAGCCTATACTTCTGTATTAGTTGGGTACTGTCAGAGCCTCTCAGGAGACACCAAATCAGGCTCCTGTCATCCAGCACTTGCTGGCATCCACAATTGTGTCTGGATTTGATGATTTAAAATGGAAAGGATTCCCAGGTGGAGCAATATCTGGATTGTCCTTCCTTCAGTCTCTGCTCCATAGTTTGTCTCTGCAACTCCTTTCATGTGTATTTTGTTCCTCCTTTTAAGATGGAATGAAGTTGGGCTGGCGAGATGGCTCAGCAGGTAAGAGCACTGACTGCTCTTCCGAAGGTCCTGAGTTCGGATCCCAGCAACCACATGGTGGCTCACAACCACCCACAATGAGATCGGACGCCCTCTTCTGGTGCGTCTGATGACAGCTGCAGAAAATTACGCCAGAGCCAGCGGGGCCGAAGTGAGCCTGAGCAGAGGTCCTGAGATCAACAGCAGCCACACATATGATCGAACACAGTCATCTGTACAGCTACAGTGTACTCATACACATAAAAATGAAATAAAATAATTCTTAAAAAAAAAAGATGGAATGAAGTATCCCCACTTTGATTTTCCTTCTTCCTGAGTTTCTTGTGGTTTGTGGATTGTACTTTGTGTATTCAGATCTTGTGGGCTAATAACCATTTATCAGAGAGTACATACCCCATAAGTTGTTTTGTGATCTTCAGGTTCTTGACTTGAGTTTTTACCCTGACTTCTCATCATGATGGCCTAGAGATTGTAGTGATACAAAGAATCCTTTCCTACAAAAGTTGCTTTTTGTCAGTTTTTATTACAGTATAGAAAGTAAACTAGGACTGTGTGTATGTATATGTGTGTGAGTGTGTGTGTGTGTGCCTATGTACACTTCAGAGATCAGGGGACAATATAATAGATAGATACAGATTTTCTCTTTAGCTTGGGAATCATCAGGTAGACAGACTAGGCTCAGTAGCCTCTGAGCAGCAGAATTCTGCATGTCTTCTTACCATATGTGTTACTCTTACATACTGTGATGCCTGAATTTTCACATGGAGTCTAGGTGTCAAAGTTAGGTTCTTGTGTTTGGAAAGCAAGCACTCTAACAAATGGATCATTACCTGTTTCTAATTCTCTATTCTTGGGCTTCAGTAATCTTTGCTGGAATTCTAATTAAGAAGACTAGGTTAATAAGCAGTACAGTGTGATGCTTAGTAACTGTAGACTGCATATAAAATTTAGTATGTTTATGTAATACAGGCCTAGATGCACATCTACCATTTTTATAATTATATTTATTAATATTGTGTTCATGACAGGTAAATTAATTTATGTAGAATAAAAACATTTAATTTTGACCTATGCATATACTACTGTAATTATTAATATATTCAAAATAATGAATAGATAAGCTGTTCTTAAAAACTATGATTGCAATGTCCTTACTGTTACTATTTTTGTTGGTTCAATGAGTGTTCAAAATGTAAGTATTTAATACAGGAAGGTCTGAACCCTACATTTTAACAGAGGCCAAAGCTAATCATCATCTTCCTTCCACACTGCAGCTTTTAGCTCAACCCAGCTGCTTTGCTTCTTGGCTGCTGACTTTCTGAAGGAGATGAAGCAGTGATTATTTGAAACCAGAAAGCCAAATTCTTCCTACTTTTGTTCTTTTGCTTGTTCTTTGTTCACAGGAAAATTACAAGTTACTGTCAGACTGCCACAAGCTTACATTCTATCAGGTCCTACTTTTACATGGTAAAATTATCCTTGCCTAGAAAAGAGAATTCAAAAACATTAGATTGTAAATTCATCATAAATGAAAGCAAAACACTGTAAGTAAATGTCTACAAGTTTGAGGGACAAGGATCAGCCTTAATTTTATCCCGTGTTTTCTTAGCACAGATAATTTAGTTACCTAGAACTCAATGTCCTTGTTTCAGAGACTTTAACACATTTTAGAAAATCAGAAAATTCGAATCTCTAAGTATTGATTAAAACGTGAGGTTATATGTGTAAATAATACGGTCAATTTTTTAAAATACTATTCCATATTCCATTCCCTGCCCTTCCATCCTCCCTCCTAATACTCCACATCTCACACCTCTTCTCCATCCCCCTGTCTTCACGTGGATGTCCCCAGACCCCACCCCACCTGACTTCTAAATTCCCTGGGGCCTTCAGTCTCTTGAGGGTTAGGTGCACCATCTCTGAATGGACACAGACCTGTAAGTCCTCTATTGTATGTGTGTTGAGGGCCTTATATCAGCTGGTGTATGCTGTTTAGTGGTTCAGTGTTTGAGAGATCTCAGGGGTCCGGATTAATTGAGACTGCTGATCCTCCTACAGGACTACCCTTCTACTCAGCTTCTTTCAGCCTTCCCTAATTCAACAAAAGGGCCCAGCTGCTTCTGTTCATTGGTTGGGTGCAAGTATCTCCATCTGACTCTTCAGCTGCTTGTTGGGTCTTTCAGAGGGCAGTCCTGATAGGTCCCTTTTTGAGAGTGCTCCATAGCCTCAGTAATAGTGTCAGTCCAGCTCCCCTTGAGCTGAATTCCACTTTGGGCCTGTCCCTGGATCTTCTTTTCCTCAGGCTCCTCTCCATTTCCATCCCTATAATTCAGACAGGAGCAATTATGGGTCAGAGACTGTGAGATGGCAACCCTATCCCTCACTTGATGCCTTGTCTTCCTGCTGGAGGAGGGCTCTATAAGTTCCCTCTCCATCTCTTCATCTAAGGTTCCTTTGATTCCTGAGAGTCTCTTACCTCCAAGGTCTCTGGTGCATTCTAGAGGGATCCTAACCTCCTATTTCCTGAGGTTGCCTGTTTCCATTCTTTCTGCTGTCCATCAGTGCTTCAGTCCTTTTTCCTTACCCAATGCCATATCAGGTTCCCCTTTTTCCCCCAATACCCGCCAAGTCCATTTTCCCTCCTAGGTCCCTCCCTTCCCACCTGTGACAGCTTTCTTCTCTTTCCCAAGTTTGATTGACCTCAAGCTTTACTACAGAGCAATAGTGATAAAAACTGCATGGTATTGGTACTGAGATGGACACGTTGATCAATGGAATAGAATTGCAGACCCAGAAATAAAACCACACACTCCTAGTCACTTGATCTTTGACAAAGATGCCAAAAATATACAATGGAAAAAAGAAAGCATCTTCAATAAATGGTGCTGGTCTAAGTGGCTGTCTGTATGTAGAAGAATGAAAACAGACACATATTTGTCACATTGTACAAAGCTTAAATTCAAGTGGATCAAGGACCTCAACATAAAACCATACACTGAATCTAATAGAAGAGAAATGGGGAAGGGCCTTGAACTCAATGGCACAGGGGGAAATTTCCTAAACAAAACTCCAATGACTCATGCTCTAAGACCAAGAATTGGTAAAATGGGACCTCATGAACCTGGAAACCTTCTGTAAAGCAAAGGACATAGTCAATAAGACAAATTGGTAACCTGCAGGTTGGGAAAAAACCTTCACTAACTCCACAACTGATAGAGGGCTAATATCCAAAATACATAAAGGAAACCTGGGAAAGGAGAAGTTGTAAATAAAGAAAACATCTAATAAAAAAGAACTCAAAAAGTTAATCACCAAAAAACCAAACAACCCAATCAAAAAATGGGGTATAGAACTAAACTGAGAATTCACAGTTGAAGAATCTCGAATTGCTGAGAAGCACCTAAAGAAATGTTCAAAGTCCTTAGTGATCAGAGAAAAGCAAATCAAAAGGACCCTGAGATTCTACTTTACACCAATCTGAATGGCTAAGATCCAAACCTCAGGTGACAACACATGTTGGAGAGGATATGGAGAAAGAGGAACATTCCTCCATTGTTGGTGGGATTGCAAACAGTTACAACCACTCTGGAAATCAATCTAGTGGTTCCTCAGAAAACTGGAAATAGATCAACCTGAAGACCCAGCAATACCACTCTTGGGAATATACCCAAAAGATGCCCCACCATGCCACAGGGGCATGTTCCACTGTATTCATAGTGGCCTTATTTGTGATAGCCAGAAGCTGGAAACAACACAGATGTCCCTCAATTGAAGGATGGATACAGAAAACATGGTCATTTACACAATAGGCTACTACTCAGCTATTAAGAACAAGGACATCCTGAGTTTTGCAGGCAAATGGATGGAACTAGAAAATATCATCCTGAGTGAGGTAACAAGTGGATATTATCCAAGAAAAAAAAAGCCAGGTAGTTGTGGCATGAGCCTTTGATCCCAACACTAGGGAGGCAGAGGCAGGCAGATTTCTGAGTTGGAGGCCAGCCTGGTCTACAGAGTGAGTTCCAGGACAGCCAGGATGACACAGAGAAACCCTGTCTCAAAAAAATAAATCAAAAAATGCCCAAGATGCAGTCCACAGAACTCAAAAACGTCAACAAGCTGAAGTGCCCAAGTAAGGATGTCTCAGTCCCACTTTGGAGAGAGAAGAAAGCAATCATATGGTCATTTTTAATATCCTAACATGATGGAGATTTATGAAGTATCTACTATTTTATAAGACAGTTGAACTCATTATCATTCATTAAAGTCCTTCATGGTAAATGAATCTTTCAGTCTAATGAAATGCTTTCCAAGATGTTGGAAATTGGGTCAAATGCTTTGCTTTAATTCAGCTCCCAAAGCCGAGGTTCCAGAGCTGAGAGTCCCTGTTCCCAGATGGCTTCTAATGGTAATAAAGAATTGTCATGCAGCCAAATGGCTAGGCAGAGAGACAGAGGTGGGGCTTTTAGGGTGGGGAGGTGTAAAGAAATGCCATGACAGGGAAGCAGAAAGATGACACTTTCATTCCCCTAGGGGCCACTTTCCTCATTGGGTCTGGGGTAACAGAGATGAAATATACATTTTAAAAGATGGTAATTCAGAAATACCAGAGAGGAGTTTTTACTAGCTGCGAGGATGTTTAGACGTGCCCAACCATTGACCTAGTCAAGGCATTTCAAAATTAGATTTTGTGTGTGTGTCTTTCTTTCATTCAGGAATCTGCAGAGCTCTTGGGCCTTGGCAGCACGATAGAGAACTGCTGGGAGTCAAAGCAGTTTAACTAATTCACTGCTACAGATGGCACCAACATGGTAGGCAAGAATCACTTTTAAAAACTAATTGGAGATTTCAGAATGGCATACATACCACACACCATGATATAAGTTTAGGAGGAGGGGAGAACTGGTTTCTCAGTGACCTGAGCTGAGCACAAACCTTAAAACTATAACCCCAGCCCTTCTAAAGGTTTCTACCCACATGAGAGAGCTTAACCTCAGAGGTGCTGGAAGACCCTGCTGTGCACAGACAGACAGACAGGCTGCTCTGAGACAGAGAGTCACATGGTAGATGCTGCCTACTTCCCACAAGCAATTAATCAAAGGGTAGAAGTGAGTGTAATGGCAGTTGTTTAATTGTTCTTAAGTATACATGGAATAAAGAAATCCAGGCCTTTGATCTCATATGTATGAAATAAAGGCAAGGAGGGAGAATAGAAGGAATGAGAAAAATACATTAAAAGAACTTTGAAAATGTCTGTGCCAGGACAAATACTCAAATTCTTTTGAACATGGTCTACAAGGAAATTCTGGGATTGTTCAACTTGGTATGACAAAAATAGAGCCTGGAAATAGGCTTACACAGTAACTACAAGGGAATTTAATTAAAGTTAAATGAATAAATAATTGAGGCTGTTGATTTTAAACTATAGGCCACAAAGCAGAGATATGTGAAAAAAAAAAAAAAACTTTCTCAGACTGATAAAGAAACTTATGTTAATTCAAGTTACATAAAGAGAAGGGGACATATGTACACATAGAGATATTAATCTCTATAGAAGGGAGGATTCAATTATACTTAGATGAATATATAATTAAGGCTTTTGATCTTAAATTATAGGCCAAAAAGCAGGGGGTAGGGAGCTTAACCTAATTCAGACAATAGAAATTTAAACCTTGATCTCACTATTAAAAATTAATCTTGAAAAAAAAAGAGATAGTAGAGGAACATTATCTCAAAAGATAACATTTGTTTAGATTGCTTTAATTGCTTTGAGTTGTTTTGAAGATGATTTTAAATGTGATGGTATTTGTGATATTAAAAATCCACTGGAAGAGAGGTCACACCATTTATTTTATTCATTCCATACCTTTAATGATTTCTGGATACTGGACCAAGGACATGCTATTTTGGGAGAGAAGCTCTACATTTGTATTGACAGGAAAGGAGAAAAGGCTTTTGATCCCTTCCAGGTGATATGGATCAGATATGATAGGGAAAGACCTTCCAGGAGCCAAAGTCGTTTAACTAATTCACAGCTACACCAAGATGCCTTGAAAGTAACCAGGAATTTGTATATTGATACTGACATAAACATCACTGGTATATCAGAGATAGCTGTGATGCTCAATGCACTAAGTTTCTAATTTCTCAAGAGAAAATAATTCTGCAGTAATTGAGTTGAAAACAAATGTCTAGCAAGGTCCTCAAGAAATTGCTTTATCTTAGTGGAAAGCGTCTGGGCTTTGTGGATGAAAGGTTTGAAATTCTACAGATGGATAATCTTGGGGAAAGCAAGCTTTCATATCTGTCTATACTTTGACACTTTGAAAACACTGCTGATGTAGCCATTATACCAATCCAATGTGGTCAAAAAGAGAAGATACCTAATATACATCAGTCTTGTAGCTGTGAAATAATCCATCTCAACTAATTCTCCCATTTTAAATAAAAATGATTTAAAGATTACTGAATCTCCCTCCCTCCCTCCCCTCCTCTCTCTCTGTATGTTTATGTTTGCATGCATATGGAGGCCTGAGCTCAACAACTGACATCTTTCTCAATAATTATCCACCTATTTTATAGATAAGATGTCTCACCGAACTTGAAACTCTCCAATCTTGCTAGGCTGGTAAACCCCAAGACCCCAGGATCCTCATGTCTCTGAGGTCTCCGCACTGGGATTACAACAACAACCATATGCCATCACATTGGCTAGGGTATTGAGTATCTATATCTGGGTACTCATGCTTTATCAGCAAGCACTTTCCAAGCTTATCCATCTTCCAGGCTCATGATTAACGTATCTTAAAATATAGAGGGATTAGTACAATCATCTTCTTGCATTTAGAATTGGTTTGCTTAAATTTACCTATCACCTGAGCCATTCCAGAGCAAATGTATCTACCCTCACAATGCAATATACATACCTGCCACACCACCTCAAGTAGGATCCATGTCACAAGTTCCACAGATTGGGGTGGTTTACCTCAAAACGGGGAGGCCTCCTGGAACTGTTTGTGGAACTCTTCACTGGAGAAAAAATATTGAGCTGTAGTTCTCATGGCAATCTGTTTTGTTTTCTCTTATTCCTTTTCTTACTTACATGTTCCTGGTAGCCTAGGCCCAGATCTTAAGTGAGAATAATGGGTAAGCAACCATCCCTTGAGATGGGATCACTAACATGACCTTATCCCCAGGGAAACCAATGCTATACTTTTAAAAAGTATAAATAAATCTTTTATAAAACTATTATGATAGATAAAAACTTTCCCAACAATAAAATTTCATATGGCTACACATGTGTCATCAGAGGTTGCTTTTGGTATGTGGTAAAGAAAGTCTTAATTAGAAAGAATTAAAATAGTTTAAATTTATGCACTGAAGATTTATTAAAAAAAAATCAGGCATTAGATGTTAAATAGTAATTGACCATATGAGGCTGAGGAGTTAGCTCAGTGGTTGAGAGCATTGACCATAAATATTTACTATTAACCTGCTCCTGGAACTATGCCACTAGCCTTGGATGACTGCCCCCACTGAATACATCCTTTTAGAATTGTTATGTTTTGACCTATATTAATAATGATGTTACTTGTTCTGTTTGAGATTGTTTCACTGGATATAGTTCCTAAGAGATATTTTTGTGCTTTACTGTGCCAAATGATTTTGGTTGGTATTTGTAGTTATTTCACTGGATACAGTTTCTAAAAGATGTAATGTTTGGGTTTTAATGTATAAAATCCCCTGCTTGAGAGCTGCAAAATACACTCATATTCAAACTGCCTCCGTGTTTGTTTCTGTTTGTCACCACTGAATCCTTAACCACCTGGCCTTGAGAACCCAGATCCCTTGGACCCCCATACCTGGGTGTTTGTGGAATGGTCCGTGTCACATATCATTGTATAGTTTATTGCAAATAATATGGTTTATTATGAAGCTATTTCATTGATATTCATTAGGATTATCACTCAAGGCAAGATATGAATACATTTAGTTTTCTTCTAATTAGTGCACAGATACACAATGTGTATAACCTCCTAAGACTTTAACTTTATCCATTAAGGTTGTGTATTAATTCATATAAGAATAACAAAAAGTTTAAAATGGTAAATGAATTCTGAGTTTGAGACAATCTCTTCCAGTAGCTTAATGAATCCTCTGAATTGGTGTGTACTATCTAAAATCTATGACGGTCACATTACTTGTATCTCCATTATCCTAACTATTGTAGGTCTGAGGGTACCTAGGGTCATGGTGAACAAGCCTAGTGCTGTAGGTGCTTGATACCCTCATGTCAGCATCCTCATTCTATGAAACTCCACTAGTTAAGTGTAAATTGAGGTTCTAGGGCAGAAGATTGACTTTGCTCAGAAATCTTGACATTTAAAGAAATTGAATTTTTTTCACAGATTGATTGCTTTTGCAATTCTTCTTTCAAAAAAGTGAAATTTATTTTTTTCATGCTTTGAAATTGAAAGAAATTTATGAATTGTTCCCATCAGTACAATTTCAGCAAAGGAAAGGTGCTTACTATGCAAGCCTAAGGAGATGGAGGTAACTCTGGATCCTTGGTACCCACATTTAACCTGGGCATGACACAGGCACTTAACGTTGATGCTATGAACAAGAGAAGGGAAAGAGAGTGGGGTGGCTACAGATCTTCACTAACCAAATATACCCCAAATTGTGATGTTCAAATTCACTGAGAAACTAGTCTTTATGCAGAGAAATGATTGTGGAGATAAAGCAATATGCTAGTTAATTTTAGCTTATCAAGTTGATTCAGTGTTTTCAACTGAGGTATTCCCTAGATCAGATTGGACTAAGGACATGTCTTTGTGTTATCACCTATGCTGTTCTTTGTAAAAGCACACAGTTCATGGTGGGTGGTACTGTTGCCTGAACAGGAAGTCTTTGGCTGTATCAGAATGTTCATCACAAGTGTGCATGCACAGATCCTTCACGTTTTCTTTCTCTGTAAATGTTGCTTTTATTTCCACAGATGAAAACTTGAGATGAGATGCATACCCAAAATATGTGAATACAGGGCTTGCGCTGAGCCCACAACTCTTCCTTCTTTGTTCTAACTCTCCCTGGACCTTGGCCTGGAAGCGTCTAGCCTGCATACAAACTGATCTTCCAATGTAATGGATTCAATTCTGCTTTTCTCCTTTTTCTTTTATTTACTTTTCTTTTTTCTTTTTTTCTGAGTCAGGGTTTCCTTCCCAAGTGCTGGGATTAAAGGCATGTGCCATTCCTGCCCGGCTCAGTTCCACATTTCTCATCTTCTGATTGAATTGCTCTGTCTGGCATCATATGAACTTTGGCAATACACTCTAATTCTTTGGGTCCTTCTCATTCTCTGGCTACTTCTGTCTTCAACTGTGTCTTATTCTCTCTGTAACCTGTCACTCTAAAACTGTCCTATTAAAACTGCCACCTACATATCACCTACCACATACACTTTTTTTTCTCTCTCTCTAGCTATTCTTAAGTAGATTCTTTGCCACAGCTCTTCTCACATGAGTTAGGCATATTCTATCTCTGACTCATTCTGTCAAATCTTTCTCTGAATTTTCAATATCTTTGCCCCTCAGTTAGATATCATTTTCAAACATGGCTGCTTCCTCCTACACACTAACTTTTTCTTCATTGTTAAGGATTAAACATGTATTTTAAGGGCATATATGTATTTCATTTATATCATACTGTAATTCAGAATGTGTCTGCATTCTGGCCAGATCATATCTTTGGATGTGATCTCCTTGCCAGAGCTGCCATGTTGATGTATTAAAACTCCTCTATATTTCTCAAGTTACTGCTTCAGTTTCTGTCCTGATTTCTCTCTATAAGACAAAATATCCAACCAGCTGGAATGTATTCTTTCCTCTCCCAAATTACTTTTTGTCAGGTTTTTGTTATTGTTGTTGCTTTTGTTGTGGTTGTTTTCTTTTGTTTTGTTTTAGAGCAACAGAGATAAAACTAGAGTAGACATCCTGAGTTTGTGTTTGGCCTTCCTATTCATCTGCACAGGTAACCTAGCCATCCATAGATGTGTGAACTAGAGATTCAGTTCACATTGGTTGTTAGGGCTAGTCCTGATGTCAAAACACAAAGTGAAGGAGATGAATGTAGGAAGATGAATTGTAGCCAACAGTTGTAGCTGTTTTTCTATAAAATATAGCATACTTCAGAGTTGTTCTTCATTGAAATAAAATGATCAAGTCTTTGTGTCCTTCCATATGTGTCCTCTTGACTTTGGAGTTTCCATATAGGTGATCCAGTAACAGAAATCACTTTTGGAGAATTTTACATGGAAAGACTCTGTCAACAGCACATCCAGTTGTTGAGTTCTTTCTTAAAATAAATAGCTTTTCAGATATGACCACTTAGTATTGGATCACCAGTTGGTGGCTTAGTTCCTGGAAAAGACTACTTCTTCACGCTCAGCATTCCTTACTTGCCTGTAGTTCTTTGTGTAAAGTTTTGGCCTAATGGCCTTTAACCTCATACAGACTGAAGAGGTTGTATTTACATATGTGTGTGTGTGTGTGTGTGTGTGTGTGTGTGTGTGTGTGTATTCACATGTTCATGCAGCAATAATTAATTTTTAAAAGAAGCCATAAATTTGAGAGAAAGCAGGGAGTATGGCTTAAAGAAAAAGGGAAGAGGAATTAATGTAGTTATAATCTAAAAAAAAATTAATAAGTGAAAAAAGATACTGTACTGGCTAGTTTTGTGTGTCAACTTGACACAGGCTGAAGTTATCACAGAAGGGAGCTTCAGTT